>NC_063059.1:17681062-17871062 GCF_018812025.1 Megalobrama amblycephala
TGACAAATTTAGTATTCTGAGTTTTTGTCTATCATGTGTTGCAAGTCTAATGAATGTCTGTGTCATTGCATTTTTATTCTGTCTACAGCTGATTCCCAGTGTGCCAACTCATCAGAGCACACGTGGCCGTAAGATAATCAGCTTCAGCGTGTTTGAATAAACATCCTCCAGATGAGTAGCAGAAGATGGCAGCAGCTGAACAATTAGGTAATGATGTGTGTTTTACACCACAGATGACACTGAACCAATCTGTGATGTATGTCAGCGTCTCTTGCTTGATGAATTGGCTTAATCTCTCTAGCCTCTCTATAACAAAAAACAAAATATAACAGAAAAGTACCACAGTACTATCATGTAATTGTATGCAGTACCTTTGCTCTACCTCTCTCTCTCTCTCTGTGTGTGTGTGTGTGTGTGTGTGTGTGTGTTTGTTTATTTATTTATTTATTTTTATTTAGCAGTATTGTGGTACTTTTTATGTTAGTGCAGAGAGCTTCATTTAAATCAGTATTACCCAGAAGAGAGAGAAACACAAACAGACACATCTCAAATTGGTCTGAATTTTATATAATAAATATATTAATGGAATATGGATGGATGGACTATTTTGGGCTGTTCTGGTGTTAATTTATTAACTGAATAAGCATCAGGCTGCTGTTTTTATGCAGACCTTTTTTCATGAACTAGATCCATTTTAATTAGGCCATCCATTTATTAATTATTATTTTTGTGTGTATGTGTTTATATATTGTATATTGAATGTATGTGTATGTATGAATATATGCATGTTTGTATGCAGTGCTGGGTAGTAACTGATTACATGTAATCTGGATTACATAATCAGATTCCAAAAATTAAGTAAATTAGATAATTAATTATATTGCATTTTAAAATAAACCTTTTTATTGAATACATGATTACATAATATTAACAAAATGGCAGTATTTTTTTCTGTATTCATTGTTTATCTTTTTTTCTTTTAAAATGTTTTAAAAAAGCCTGTTGCTTATAAACGTTCAGAAGGTCTACCAGTTTTGTGGAATTACACACACAGAAAGGCCACTAGTTAGTAGTACTAGTTAGTTACTAGTCTATAATTACATGGCCACACAGCATAAATAAAAAAAATAAAAAAATTTAATCTAACCCTACTTCATTTAAGATTTAATTAGTTAATAGCTTTTCATCAATTTATGACCCCCCTGACGTAATTTAATATTTAATGCACTTCATGTTGTTGATATAAAAAAAATGGAATCTTTTTTTTTTTTTTTTTCTCTGTATTTTTTTATCAGTATGGTACAAAATCATACTATTCAAATCAATGTTCAAACAAGTTAGGTCAAAAGTAATCTAAAAGTAATCAAAAAGTAGTCAGATTATGTTACCTAAAATGTATAATGTAGATTACATCATTAACTACCATTTTTATCATGTAATTTGCATTCAGCAATAGACTACAATTTGTAAATAATCTACCCAGCTCCATATGCATGTTTTAATGTTTGTTGATGCCATTGCTACGTCTACTTCATTATTTCCTTGTACAGTGAATAAGCTTGGGAAAAGTGCTTTATAAATAATACTTTTGATTATTATTACTGCATAAGATCTTACCAATGCTTTTGATAAATCTGCGGTTGTATTAAATATGATCCGGAGCAGACATGGAGATGATGACTCCTCTGATGGAGGAAGCAGGAGGTGAGGAGGAGGATGTAGACGCAGATGAAGATTCGGAGCATCTGACGCAAGGCATCACGTGAGTCTCATCCAGTCCCAGTCAGCGTTTCTTTTGTAGATTTGGGTTGACGCTCATCGGGTGTTTGTTTGCAAACAGTAATTTTGTCTGTACCAAAAAATGTGTGTGTTTGTGTATATATAAACAGCATTCTCTCATATTACATCATGTATGTTATACCCTCTATTATTTCTGACATCTGTCTGCCTGAAATAAGCACATTGGTGTGAATCTGTTTTCTCTATTCTTCAGGTTTACTCAAACCCTGCTGCATCTTTTAAAGGGGAATATCGGCACAGGATTGCTCGGGCTTCCTCTGGCAGTGAAGAATGCTGGGATAGTGGTATGTAGCACCTCAGCTTCTTCTATAAAGTCTCATGAGCGATAAACCCAGTCCAGATCAGTTTCTGTTGTGTACAAACCATAGCTTTCCTTCTTCTCAAAGTCCAAAACTGAGCCTACTGAAATGCTTTAGGGGAGTATTAAATGCATTTGTTTTTGCCACAAAATACAATTGCAGCATTATTGCCCCTGTAATTAGATTTGTTTGTTTTCACCATCATATCCTGATCACCGGATACTGACCGCTTAATAACAAGTCAGACTGGTTTACAAACTAAACCGTGTAGTCTGTCTTGTGTGCTGACTGTGGACTCACATTCTTTTTACAAACTTTATTGCTGCCATAAAGCCGTTGTACAAAGTTCATGTTTAGAAAGAACAAGAGTGATAAGGCTTTATTGCTCTAGAAGCTGTTAGATTTGGTAACTAATAGCAGCTATTATCTTTCAAAACTGTTCATGTGTTTTAAGTGTCTAAAACACTAGACTGAACATGGTTCTCTGTTTTTCCTCAAGCTTGGTCCGGTTAGTCTGGTACTGATGGGTGTGGTGTGCGTTCACTGCATGCACATCTTGGTCAACTGCAGCCATCAACTCAGTGAGCGGTAAGAATGCAGCATTCATTTAATTCTGCCCCACCTTAAAATAGCATTAAAACTGAACATGTATTTCTAACAGTCAAAATGCCGCCTCTAGTGTAAAAACAGGAACATGGTAGTTGAAATATTCCCCAACAGAAGGGGTGTTTCTGATGGGAAACCTGTAAACGAATCTCATTAGGGATTCAAATAAAAGTGAGAGGCTTGGGTTGTTTGTAAATAAAAATTTTGCAGCTAGCGCAAACATTTTAAGGGAGCATATTCTGTGTTCTGAACGCAGTGGTTGCTAGCGTGTGTACGGTCTGAATATCCGTCACACTACAAAAACGCAGCTTCTTGCTTGCACTCCCGCTTCAAACGTGATCAAAGGGCTCTCCCTCGGGTCTGACTACAGGAAGCGGGAGACTACTGCATCAGTCAGATGTGGGCAGGGTGTTTTTTACAAAGTGTGCCAGTATTACAGTTCTCAGCTTCATCTTCATCCATATGCTGCTGTTTCATATGTATGCAAAGTTATTGCAATGAGGATATATTATAGGGTATCATCTATTTCATTGTATATAGTGTGTGTGTGTGTGTGTGTATATGCCCTCCACTGCCCTCCAAAAGTTTGGAAACGCCCTAGAAAAGTGGGGTTTTGGACAATATTGGCATGAATCCTTTTTAATTTGTGATAATTTTGCACTGATAAGGGACAACACAAACTACGAAAAGAGTTTATACATAGAAAAAACGTACATTTTCGATTCATCAAAATATCCACCATTAGCAGCTATCTGACCTAAACTGGGTTCTAATTGGTTCACGTGTGCACATGTTCACAGACGTCTCAACCATATAACTGCACAGCAAGCCATATTATTTGATAATTGTATAAAATAATCCAGAAAAAAGCACAAACACGGCAAAGATGCCAAATTCAGCGGCTGGAATTAACTGAGGTAACATGACGGCTCACAGACAGCAGCGGCAAACCTGTCACTCAAGTGACCACGCCCTTAATTATGCAGAACTTTAAGGCTTAATATAATTTAAAAGGATGAGTTATGTTTCTTCAGTAGAACACAATGATGATTTTTAAAGGTGCCCTAGAATTAAAAATTGAATTTATATTGGCATAGTTAAATAACAAGAGTTCAGTACATGGAAATGACATACAGTGAGTCTCAAACTCCATTGTTTCCTCCTTCTTATATAAATCTCATTTGATTAAAAGACCTCCGAAGAACAGGCGAATCTCAACATAACACCGACTGTTACGTAACAGTCGGGGTGTACGCCCCCAATATTTGCATATGCCAGCCCATAATCGAGGCATTACACAAGGGCAGCCAGTATTAACGTCTGGATCTGTGCACAGCTGAATCATCAGACTAGGTAAGCAAGCAAGAACAATAGCGAAAAATGGCAGATGGAGCAATAATAACTGACATGATCCATGATAACATGATATTTTTAGTGATATTTGTAAATTGTCTTTCTAAATGTTTTGTTAGCATGTTGTTAATGTACTGTTAAATGTGGTTAAAGTTACCATTGTTTCTTACTATATTCACGGAGACAAGAGAGCCGTCACTATTTTCGTTATTAAACACTTGCAGTCTGTATAATGCATAAACACAACTTCATTCTTTATAAATCTCTCCAACAGTGTGTAATGTTAGCTTTAGCCACGGAGCAAAACCTCGAACTCATTCAGAATCAAATGTAAACATCCAAATAAATACAATACTCACATAATCCGACGCATGCATGCATGACGAACACTTTGTAAAGATCCATTTTGAGGGTTATATTAGCTGTGTAACTTTGTTTATGCACTGTTTAAGGCAAGCGCGAGCTCTGGGGGCGGAGAGCGCGAGCATTTAAAAGGGCCGCATTTCTGAATCGGCACATTTCTAATTATGCCCCAAAATAGGCAGTTAAAAAAATTTATTAAAAAAAAATCTATGGGGTATTTTGAGCTAAAACTTCACAGACACATTCAGGGGACACCTTAGACTTATATTACATCTTGTAAAAAAAATATTCGATGGCACCTTTAACTCCAACTGTTGCCGTCTGTCAGTCGTATAATGCATGTCAATAGGAACTCTATCTATGAGAGTCAAAAAAACACAACAGACAAATCCAAATTAAACCCTGCGGCTCGTGACGACACATTGATGTCCTAAGACACGAAACGATCGGTTTGTGCGAGAAACCGAACAGTATTTATGTAATTTTTTACCTCTAAAACACCCCTATGTCCAACTGCGTTCAGCATCCAGTTAGTGAGGTCAAAAAACGCGTTCTGATGACAGAAGTGATTCCTCACGCTTTGCTTCAATGAGTGCGAGACATCACTTCTGTTGTCAGAGCGCATTCAGACCTCACTAACCGGATGCTGAAGGCAGTTGGACATAGTGGTGTATTAGAGGTAAAAAATGATATAAATACTGTTCGGTTTCTCACACAAACCGATCGTTTCGTGTCTTAGGACATCAATGTGTCGTCACGAGCCGCAGGGTTTAATTTGGATTTGTCTGTGCGCGTTTTTTTGACTCGTATAGATGGATTTCCTATTGACCTGCATTATACGACTGACAGACGGCAGCGGTTGGAGTTAAAAATTATCATCTGTGCTCTACTGAAGAAACAAAGTCACCTATATCTTGGATGCCCTGGGGGTAAGCAGATAAACATCAAATTTTCATTTTTAAGTGAACTATCTCTTTAAGATACAAGGTTTCTGCCTGACAGTGATTGATATTTTAAATTTGATTCATTTATAAAGTAATTGTCTTACAGAGTTGTAGCAGAGCGAAATATTATTTAAAATATTATTTCTCTTCAAATGGGTCCCATCAAAAAAGATGCGCTCCATAAGAAAATATAACCAGTTCATTCTCAGGTGCGTAAAACAAAAAAGTTCTATCAACCAAATAGCTAAAATTATCCACATACTGCAGAGTGAAAAAAGTGCAGAAAAGTGTCTTAAAAACAGACCGAAGAGCAGACGTTTCAGCTCATGCTTTCTTCAGTGCTCATAGAACAAACAGTAAGAACACATTTCCTGTAGGAACAATAACAAATTGTTTCCAGCTGAGCTTAATCAATAGGTGGTAGGTGATTACCAAAACCAATTCAAACATAAAATAGGGAAAAAATAAAGAAAAAAATACAAACCCGATTCAAAAAAAGTTGGGACACTGTACAAATTGTGAATAAAAAAGGAATGCAATAATTTACAAATAACATAAACTTATATTTTATTCACAATAGAATATACATAACATATTAAATGTTGAAAGTGAGACATTTTGAAATGTCATGCCAAATATTGGCTCATTTTGGATTTCATGAGAGCTACACATTCCAAAAAAGTTGGGACAGGTAGCAATAAGAGGCCGGAAAAGTTAAATGTACATATAATGAACAGCTGGAGGACCAACTTGCAACTTATTAGGTCAATTGGCAACATGATTGGGTATAAAAAGAGCCTCTCAGAGTGGCAGTGTCTCTCAGAAGTCAAGATGGGCAGAGGATCACCAATTCCCCCAATGCTGCGGCGAAAAATAGTGGAGCAATATCAGAAAGGAGTTTTTCAAAGAATAATTGCAAAGAGTTTGAAGTTATCATCATCTACAGTGCATAATATCATCCAAAGATTCAGAGAATCTGGAACAATCTCTGTGCGTAAGGGTCAAGGCCGGAAAACCATACTGGATGCCCGTGATCTTCGGCCCTTAGACAGCACTGCATCACATACAGGAATGCTACTGTAATGGAAATCACAACATGGGCTCAGGAATACTTCCAGAAAACATTGTCGGTGAACACAATCCACCGTGCCATTCGCCGTTGCCGGCTAAAACTCTATAGGTCAAAAAAGAAGCCATATCTACACTCTAAAAAATGCTGGGTTAAAAACAGCCCAAGTTGGGTTGAAAATGGACAAACCCAGCGGTTGGGTTAAATGTTTGCCCAACCTGCTGGGTAGTTTTATTTAAACCAACTATTGTTTAAAAATTGCTATATGGCTAGCTTAAAATGAACCCAAAATAGTTGGGAAATTAAAAACCAGATGCAATTAGAGGCAACAATAATAGACAAAAGGTGAATGTTTATTAATAAGCTTTAATATTTTATTAATATAAATTTAATAGTTTAATAGTTTATTAATATAAATTTATTAATAAGCAATTTAATAAATGTTTATTGTTTAATAGTTATTCATTGAACATTAATAAATGTTCATTTCCAACATACTTTGGGTTCATTTTAATTAAGCAATACAGTAATTTTCAAACAATAGTTGAGTTAAATAAAACTACCCAGCAGGTTGGGCAAACATTTAACCCTACCGCTGGGTTAAAACAACCCAATTGCTTGGTTTGTCCATTTTCAACCCAACTTGGGTTGTTTTTAACCCAGCATTTTTTAGAGTGTAAACGATCCAGAAGCGCAGGCGTTTTCTCTGGGCCAAGGCTCATTTAAAATGGACTGTGGCAAAGTGGAAAACTGTTCTGTGGTCAGACGAATCAAAATTTGAAGTTCTTTTTGGAAAACTGGGACACCATATCATCCGGACTAAAGAGGACAAGGACAACCCAAGTTGTTATCAGTGCTCAGTTCAGAAGCCTGCATCTCTGATGGTATGGGGTTGCATGAGTGCGTGTGGCATGGGCAACTTACACATCTGGAAAGGCACCATCAATGCTGAAAGGTATATCCAAGTTCTAGAACAACATATGCTCCAATCCAGATGTCATATCTTTCAAGGAAGACCTTGCATTTTTTTGACAATGCCAGACCACATACTGCATCAATTACAACATCATGGCTGCGTAGAAGAAGGATCCGGGTACTGAAATGGCCAGCCTGCAGTCCAGATCTTTCACCCATAGAAAACATTTGCCGCATCATAAAGAGGAAGATGCGACAAAGAAGACCTAAGACAGTTGAGCAACTAGAAGCCTGTATTAGACAAGAATGGGACAACATTCCTATTCCTAAACTTGAGCAACTTGTCTCCTCAGTCCCCAGACGTTTGCAGACTGTTATAAAAAGAAGAGGGGATGCCACACAGTGGTAAACATGGGTTTGTCCAATGTGTTGATGCCATGAAATTTAAAATCAACTTATTTTCCCGTTCAGTTTAAACATTTGATATGTCATCTATGTTGTATTCTGAATAAAATACTGAAATTTGAAACTTCCACATCATTGCATTCTGTTTTTATTCACAATTTGTACAGTGTCCCAACTTTTTTGGAATCGGGTTTGTAAAATGAAATAAATAACAAGGGAAAAAAAAAAAAAGAAAGAAATTACAAAAACATGCAAGATCCATTTCTTCATTCAATCCAGTAGGGGTCCTTGTAATAGGTCCCCCTGGACGTGTGAGCCTAGACACGTGTCTAGAATGCCTATGCATAAATCTGGCCCTGCAGGTAACTCCAACCAAAACCACATACAATATAAATATCACGTGTGATGAACTCTTTTTGTGCTTCCTCTTTTATCCAAGTGTTTTGACTACATTTTCCCCCCTAGGATTACACAAAAATCTATTTTTTTCTGCACTGCTTTGTTCTTCAAGAATATTTGCCTGTGTCTGTCTGTCTCCTTCCTGCATGTTCTCTCACAGGTTGAAGCGTTCCCCCCTCGGTTATAGCGACACGGTTGCCGTTGCCATGGAGACGAGTTCCTCCCAGTGCCTCAGGAAAAGTGCTCATTTTGGGAGGTGAGCTATCCCATCATGCAGTTCATTGGCATGACAGCCCCCCCCCACCCCCCTTTGTGTGCATATGTGATAGAGAAAGAGGGAATGGCAAGTGGGCAAATGTCTGTGCTGGAATGAATATATTCATCAGAGTGCAGAGAGACAGGACAGGATGCTGCCTGCAGTGTGTTTTCAGATCTGATGTCCCACACACAGAGAGACCTCGCGCCCTGAATCTTAAAAAGATTTGTCTTACCAGGAAATGTTGCCTCGTATTATCATTGTCAAAAGATAATATCATGCATACTGAAAAATAAAATGCCAACAATACTACTGCTAATAAAAAAAGAGATAATAATATTATTAAATAATACTAGGGTGACCAAACGTCCTGTTTTCCCAGGACATGTCCTTTTTTCACGTATTGTCCTGGCCGTCCTGGTTGTTTTTTATAAAGTGATGAAAATGTCCTGTTTTTCATTGGACCATTAAATTGACCGGTGTTACAAGAAAATTTCGGTTTCCGAAGGCGGAGCATACATTAATATAAATGAGTTTCGCAGACATGCGCGATTGCACGTGCAACTGAGAATTTTAGTATCACATTGTATCTCAAGACAATAGTGGATTATTCCATAAAGGTAACTATATTCTCAGCGTCGCGGCTGACTTATGCCCAAACTACAGTTGTTTACTTCTAGGTAACAGTTTATAATATTTTCATTAGTTTGCATGATTTGTGCAGTCATCTGTAACTGAATAACAGATACTTTGTGTAACAGCAGAGCAACCTTCAGCTATCGTCTACAATGAGTTCAGCTCGTTGTGCTCTTCCTTTGTACCTTGCGATGTAACAGCTGATAGGCCTATATAAATTTCATGCTTGTTTGTTAAGCAACAAAAAACTGCTGGGAAAGATCAGCTCTACAGCAAAATATAGATGGGCAAACAAGGAGGATGAGGAAGAAAAACAGGATGAAAAGGAAAACGAGGATGAAGAAGAAAACTAAAGATATAGATATTTTTTGTTAGTTTTTGTAAGTTTGTGAGAGCTATTTTTGTTAAACTTGGATTGCTAATATAGCAGAGATATTTTTTAGTTATTTATTTTTCTAATACAGAAGAGACATTATTTCTATCATTATTTCATTCGTTATTTTTGAAACTTGTCATAATAAAACATGTTGAGTAACCTCTGAGAAGCCTATCTGAATTTGTGTCTTTGGTTATAGATAGTATTTTGTAATATAACAATTTTATATCCATACAGAGGAGGCATACTTTAAATGTGCTGAAATTATAAGGCATCTTTGAGTAAACTTCGAGTATCATTTGAGTAACTCATTGCCGGGCGAGTGTCCTGGTTTTCGGTAATCAAAATATGGTCACCCTAAATAATTCTATTAATTGAATACATATTAAAAAACATTTTATATAGCTTACATTGTATATAGTATATTTAACAGTCATCATTAACTCAGCCTTATGTGTTTACAAACCCATACGATTGTTTTTTGGAACAACCTGAAAGCACCTCACTATTTTTATGCCACTTTCATGGTGCTTTTGCATCGTTTTTGAAGCTTCAGACTTTATTCATGGCAATGTAATAAAGTCTGCAATGTTCCCCTTTCATGTACTTTTGAAAAAAGAAAAGTCAAATGGGTTTCTAACAACATGAGGTTGAGTAAATTATGACAATTTCCATTGTTTTTTTTTTGTTTTGTTTTGTTTTTTGTATTTATATACTATTTTATTTTTTATTATCATTTTTAATTAGCTGTTTATTTTTACATTTTTATTTTTCATTTCAATTTTAGTTACATTTTTAGTAATATTGTTATGTCCTTTTGTTGATTTTAAGTTATTTTTTTGTGTTAAAAATATTTCTAAATAAATTATTTTTATTTCAGTTAGTAATTTCAGTACTTAAGTTATCTCAATTACCTGTCAGGGCAACCTTTCTGATTTATTTTATCTTATTTCTTATTTCAATTAAAAATGTATTTTAATAGTTTTCATTTTTAGGCAAACTATCCCTTTAAAGGGGACCTATTATGCCCCCTTTTACAAGATGTAAAATAAGTCTCTGATGTCCCCAGGGTGTGTATGTGAAGTTTTAGCTCAAAATACCCCACAGATAATTTTTTATAGCATGTTAAAATTGCCACTTTTGGGGCTCAGCAAAAACGTGCCATTTCAGTGTGGGCCCTTTAAATGCAAATGAGCTGCTGCGCTCTGCCTAAGAGGGCGGAGCTTCAAGAGCTGATTCCCCGGTGTCAGGATTCAGTCAGGACGCACTATAATGTCAGAAACTGCGAGTATATGCTGCATGGAGATAAAACAGGTATAGTTTAGTTAAATTACGGTTATAACTTATATTGTGTTCTTGTTTTTATCCGCTATATTAGTACAAGCCATTTTACAGATGAGTTTTATAACATTTATTGTACTTCACACAAAAGATGAAGCGTCTGTTTTCACTCTAGAAAATCACTGTAAGAGCTTAATAAAACACAGTGCAAGTGTGCATTGAAATATTATCCATAAACTCTCTCTCTCTCCCTTGTATTATCATCAACATACACAGCGAAGTACAGAAACACTCGCAACAACTAAAAGTAAACAAATATATAAAGACCTTATGTCTTTTCGGGTGGTGATTAATAAACTGGTAAACTTTATATCCATAAATCAACTCTGATGAACTGTAATAAAGTGCTCTCACCTTCATTACTGCCATATCCAGTATCACTCTGGAGACTGTAAGCTGAATCACGAACAGTTTTGTACTGATCTATCCTTGAGTAACACATTTTTAGCACAACCTCTGTTTTGTATTGTCCCTTTGTATTGACATTCGTTCGCAAAGCAGTCCGGTGTGAAATTATATAAACGCAGACATAAACGAAAGTTGAGGGAGCATTTTTTTCGAAAACAAAATGAATCCACCTCGTCTTCAGTGGCTCAGATTTAGGGAGTAAATTGAGAGAGCTATGTGGATTAATCCATCCAGCTACAGACCACCTAAAACGCTTGGGAGACATTCTCGTCAGTGCAGTAATGGCGGACTGTGAACTTGCTGTGAATTCGCTCAGGGCGGTTCTATGTTAAAACGGCAATGTCTGTCAACATTCGTGTGCGGGGCCTGTGGCTAATGTGACATCACACTGCCAGGAACCTGCAAACGACTTGTTCTGAGAACATAGGCAAGAATAGGTCCCCTTTAAAACTTTTTAACAAAAATGTATTGCATGGCTCTCTGGAATACTTGATTCTGCTTGGTCAGTTGCTTCAGTCAGATATTTTTTTCTGTAACACCTGCTAAAACTGTTTTTGCAGCTGATTTCCTACGCTATGCTAGATTCATGTCTCTCATATCACACGGTCTCTTTCTTCTCACCTAATACAATGATTTGCACTCTAATCTTTTACAGGCACTTGGTGAGTTTCTTCCTGGTTTTGACCCAGCTGGGCTTCTGTAGTGTTTATTTTGTGTTCCTGGCCGAGAACATTAAACAGGTATGTGTGACATTAGTGCTCCAAAAGTAAATTTTCTCTATGGATAAGCAGATTTTTACTATATGATGGAGCCAGAGGCAATGAAAATGAATGGAAATGTACACATTTCCTGAATGAAGACCAGCAGCAGTCAATCAGAATTTGGCTTTGAAAGTAATAGCCAATCATATTTTTTCTTGGAACTAAGTCAAAGCTGTGTGTGTTTTTGTATAGGTGATGGAAGGAACTCGTCTGAACGCTTCCGCGGAGACTGTACTGTTATACTCCAATAGCTCAGAGAAGGGCGCTGTCTCCCCAGACACGCCTTCTGCTGCGGGGCTGGACCTGCGGCTCTACATGGTCTTCCTCCTTCCCTTCATCATTGTGCTGACCTTCATCAGGGACCTGCGGAACATGGCCGTGCTCTCTGCCATCGCCAACCTCTGTATGGCTATCAGCCTCATCCTGATCTTCACATATATACTCAATGTAAGTGTGTGTGTGTGTGTGTCAGGACTGCATGATTTTGGGAACATTCAAATTGCAATTTTTTTTTTTTATAAAAATAATAAAAAAATGATTAATAATAAAAAATAAAATAATAAATATTATTATTACTAAATAAAACTATTAACATAAATATCACTATTGTAATATTTCACTGTAAAATAAAAAAAGTATTTAAGAAAAATAATTGTATAATTACATTATGTTTATGCATTTGGCAGATGCTTTTGTCCAAAGCAACTTGCATTATATTCAAGGAACACATTTTATCAGGTCTTGCTTTTCCTGGGAATTGAACACATGACTTTTGCGTTGCTAGGGCCATGCTCAATAATAATTATAATAAAAACAAATTATAATAATATATTTTTTTTAATAGTACAACTGTAAAATTATAATATTAATATCTATGGTCTTAATGTCTTCATTTTCAAACATTGAAACAAACAAGCTTTTATTTTGGTGAAAAACCGCAGGAAGCCCATAAAGCTTCTCTCTAGTTGACAACATCTGCATTCTACAGCATAAGAACATGCCTGATACAAGCCTGTGCATGCAAACTCTCAGAAATTGCATGAAGCCACCAAATTAGATTGGAGTCAATTTTATATGCATCAAATTGTGAAGGCTGTGGGTGGCTGCTACTAGGCTGACACTAAATCTTTACATATAATTGTTCCTGTAAGTGTGTGTGTGTGTGTGTCTTTCAGTCTTTATACTAAAGAGAAAGACTGCAATTATAGTCATAATGTGAACTATATCATGCCTTTTACCATCTCTGTCCGTAGGATGTGAGTGATCCCAGACGCCTGCCGTATGCCTCCACATGGCGGAAGTTTCCCTTCTTCTTTGGAACAGCCATATTTGCTTTTGAGGGAATAGGAGTGGTGAGTTTATGATTCAGATTTTTATTTATTTGATTTAGATACATCTACTATACATGATATTTAATGTTAGCCTTATCTAACTTTTCATTTGTATTGGTATTGAATAAATTAGGTATAATTATAATTATATTTTTTCTCTGAGCTTGTTGCAATGCACTATGGGATTTCCTCTGCAAAGGATGCATTTCCATAAATATATTTGGCAGATGCTTTTTTCATAGTGACTTGCATATTTTCAGTGCAGTATTAATATTACAAAATAGTTTTATTTTTAAAATACAACAACAGGGGCTATATGTAAGAATTTTTGTTTATCGTTTTTTTTAATTGTCAATGTGTGAACAGCTTGTAATGGAACTTAAAGGTGATAAAGAGGATCTTTCATCGACTGAGAAACCAAAGACTGTTACTGAGTTTTTGAAATGAGCGCATGCGTAAGAACAACCCCCCCTCCTTTCGAGGGAACGCCTCCCAAAACTCGTGCACGAGTATTGGAACACGAGTGTTTACCACCGGCATTCGCTGTATCGTGTTAGTGGATTCATTATGTCGGACTCACCACAGGTAACTCATAATCTGCAGTTGTTACTCCTGTCTCCTGACAAAAACATTGCATGCGGCGCCTGTGGAGTGTGGAAAGTTACTGGAGCGCGCAGCCGCGCTCGTCTCTCACAAGGAACGTCATGGCAGTGATTGACAAGCCAGAGGGCCAATCGTTTACGCGATGATCGCGTAAACGATTGGCTGATGTTTTTAAGGCCCTACCTCGTGCACAGATGATGTATATTAATATTGTTCCTTTCAGTGCACCTAATAAATAGTCTTTTATCAGTTAGTAAAGACAGTTTCAAGTAATATTGCAAAAATGTATAAAACAAAACATCCTCTTTAGCACCTTTAAAAAAATGAGACCTTCCCCAACTTCCTAGGTTGTCTATGAAAATCTGTAGACTCACCGATTTTTATGTGAAGGACTCGGAACGTTTTTGCTGGGAAAATCAAAAGGATATGGCAGTTATGAGCCATTCTGTACTAAAATGTCAATGTGTCATGCAAAGAAAAGTATATAGTCTATATATAAGATATAGTCTATAGTCTTAAATATACTTTATAATCAAACTATCATAACAGTGTAATTTTAATTAACTGCTGTTTTCTCTCTGCTGTCATTTTTGTTGTGTGTTTATTCTGTTATTGAGAGGAAAGCGTGCAGCACATTTTTACATATTCATCTATACGTCAGCATGAATGTGTCTGGATGTACAATAACAGTATATAGAAACACTATTTCCAACTTCTTTTTACTTCTAAGCGAAGATTGAAAAAGAAATTTGTCGTGAGTATATCGGGGCATTGAATCACATTCAGTCTCTTGTACATTACGTGAGCGCAAGCAATACGTTTCTGTCTGCAGTTCATTTAACGGCCACCGGTGTCGCTAATAACAAGGTTTTCTGAATTCTACATATAGCACCTTTTAATGTACATTTATAATACCATACATTGTGTTATCCTGACATTAAATTACAAAAAAAAAAAAACTCTACTGTGAGAAGGTGATGGTTTTTTTCACATCTGTCCACCAGAATTCATTTATTTCTGTTGGAAAGTCATCGATGACAATAATGGATTTTTTTTTTTCTTTTTTTCTTCTACCATTAGAGCAAATGGTAATGCAAAAATTAATATTAGTCAACATTTTAAGTGGATCAAAAAAGTTTGTCAAAGTTGTCCTAAGAAGAAGGTTTTAGGACAACTTTGTTGGAAGGTTTTGATCCACTTCAAATGTTGCCTACTATATTTTCTATGGTCTCCTATATATCTCTATAGAAGTTACTCTGCTATAATTTATAGGTCTATTGTTCATTCATATATCTCTGTTTAGCAGGGTGATTTCATGCGTTCAAATAGAAGCTGACAGAAGAGATGTGCAGCCTCTTTTTTTTGTATACGTCTTGAAAATGGTATTATATTGTAAGTTCTGATACAGATAACCTGATTTGTGCATTCCCTGGGAGTCAAACTCATGACTTGGCCTTGCTAGCACCATACTCTTACTCTCCTGTTTGAGCTACAGGATACATGATGTGCTGTTGTATACTGTCAAAAAATGTGCCTTATGCCCTGTTTACACTAGTGCATTTTCGTTTTAAAATAGCGTTTTAAAATGAAAACGATCCTCGTCTACACTGGCATTTCCCCTGCGTTTCAGAAACGATCTCTGTCTACACTACTTAACTGTAAAGCATTGTAAGTTTCCCAAAAGCATTGTAAGTTGACCGTATACCCACCAACAGTCTCTATTCGATCAATTTAGGCTTACGATGCTTTTAGGAAATGCAGCCCTAGTCTGTTATTGTCATGTTCCGGTAGCATAATGTGGGCAGCCATGTCATCGCTTTCAAAAGTCTTTGTTTTGGTCCGTTTACACTGAAATGCAACCTCAGAGTTTTCAAACTAAAACGGGGTCTGCAGCGTTTTTTAAAGTCTTCGTGAGTCAAAAATGCTGGAGTAGTGTAAATCGCAGGCATAACCGCTGCAAAAGTTATGAGTTTTAAAACGAAAATGCACTAGGGCTTTCAAGGCAGCAGCATGTTGCATACTAATGTTTTGGACCAGGCTTTGTGCTAGGAGTGTGCATGTGATGTCTTGTTTTGTTTGTGTAGGTTCTTCCGTTAGAGAATCAAATGAGGGAACCAAAACGATTCCCTCAAGCCCTCAACATTGGCATGAGCTTCATCATTGTCCTTTATGTAACCCTGGCGACGCTGGGCTACCTCTGCTTCACAGACGACATCAAAGGAAGCATCACACTCAACCTTCCCCATGATTCCTGGTAACTATGACCACATGCAATCATACATGCTTAAAAAGTCATATTAGCATATATGCACATGCTATGGCACGTTGAACTTTAGTGCTCATGTGGGAAAAATGGGTTCAAGTCCGGCCTGCGTCATGTTCCGCCTCCCTTCTCATGTTTTTCTGTACTCTCTCAAATACGTAAAAAGTGGCAAATGCTAAAAAATAAAAGTGCAAAACGTCCCATCCATCAAATCTGAGTGTTAAGTCAGTTCAGTTCAGTTATCGCAGCACTCGCCATAGTGGAGTGGAATTCAGAGAACTAATATTAAACTCCTCCTCGCTCATCCTCTGCTCTCCCCTGCGTTCACTGTCAGAAACATCTGGAGTGATTGATCGGAGCTCAGAGCGACTTGAAATCAAATTACAAAGAAATCAAATCCAGCTGCTTTCAAGTTTAGCTTTAACTAAAGGCTGCCATTTCCAAATAAATTTCATCGAGACCTTTATTAGCAGTTAACGTATTTCTAGATCTCATTCTCATTCTGTCAGCCAAGAAAAATCTTCAACCAGAGCCAATATCTGATTCAGCAAATGGGTTGTTGACATATCCAGCAGTAACGGCAGTGTTCTGCAGTGTGACATGCATCTGAAACTCAGGGGTGAGTTCCCCCCCCCCCAATATTCAAAGCCATCAGTTCCAACCCCCCCAATACAATACAACCATACCAATGTTCAACCCCCCCAAAGTTGAAACCAAATCTACGCTCTTGCTGAAACTGTTAAACAACATTTTTTTTTATACAAGGATGCATTAAATTGATCAAAAGCAGCATTAAAGACTTTTACATGGAAGTATGAATAAATGCTGTTCTTTTCAACTTTCGATTCATCAAAGAATCCTGGATGAAAATGTATCACAGTTTACACAAAAATATGAAGCAGCACAACTGTTTTCAACATTGATAATAATCATAAATGTATGTATAATGCAAAAATGATGATAATCATTCATGTGACACTGAAGACATTGAGTAATGATGCTTTGATAACAGGAATAAATTACATTTTATAATATATTCAGATATAAAATGGATATTTTAAAATGTAATAATAGTTCACAATATTACTGTTTTGATGTTTTTTTGATCAAATAAATATAGTCTTGGTGAAAATATGAGACTTCAGTTAAAAAAAAAAATCATACAGAATGGTATTTTTTACCATTTAATACCAAAAGTGTTTACCATACTTTTGAATGGTATTTTATGGTTTGCTTCCATCAAGTTGAAACAAACAACAACAACAATAAGTTGTGAAATTGGTGAAATAATTCTTATTATTGTTAATAAAAAAACAAACAAACTAATGCCTAAAAATTAGTCAGTTCCAGTATTTTCAAAAAAGGAACTGGTTCCAAACTGGTTTTCTCAACCCTAGTGTTTATCTCAATCTGAAGGCAGCATGTTGTGGGTTAATGGTTTTTCAAAAGGTCATAGTCTCTGCGTTGAGTTTCCTTTGAAGTCTTGTGTTGAAATGGTGCATTGCATCACTGACGTTCCTCAAGCCGTAATTGCACATTCTGTGGTTTCTGACTTTCTGATCTTTCTCTGCACTATTTATGTGTATGTATGTGTGTGTGTGTGTGTGTGTGTGTGTGTGTTGCAGGTCCAATCAGCTGGTGAAGGTCTTGTACTCGTTCGGTGTGTTTGTGAGTTTTGCAGTGCAGTTTTTCGTTCCAGCAGAGATTCTGGTTCCGCCTTTGTGCGAGCGCATCAGAAAGAACTGGAGACGGATGGCTGATCTCGGCCTCAGAGCGCTGCTCGTCTGCCTCACCTGTGAGTGTGTACACACACACACACACACACACACACACACACACACACACACACACACACACACAAGTCACCCTCTCCTTGTAATACCTATGTCATACCCATGTCATTATACAATTTGTGTCACAAAAACATGCACACACACACACACACACGCACTCTCTCTCTAATCCAGTGGTTCTCAACTGATTCGGTTATTGGACCCACATTTTCCCGTGGATTAAGCCATTACACAAATTTTTAGGAATTTGGTTGACACACAAACACAAGTAATGTCCCTCTTTACTTAACATACATATGCATTGTAAGAATATCACTAATACTGATGAATAAACAGAATAAGGTAAGCAATTAAATAGCAATTCCAAACTAGTTTTTCATAATACAATAAATTACTGAGTTGGGATGAGCCACCACAGTCATCAAAAGTATAGAAAATAACACAAACTAAAAATAATGTGGTACTTTCGGGTTAGTTCACCGCAAAATGAAAATTCTGTCATCATTTACTCCCCCTCATGTCATTCCACACCCGTAAGACTTTCATCTTCGGAACAAAAATAAATCTTTTTGATGAAATCTGAGAGATGTCTGTCCCTCCATTGACAGCCTACGCAACTACCACTTTAGGGCCTTTCGCATCGGAGGAACCTTTTCATAGTTCCTAGAACTATTGGCTGAAGTACCTGGATTTTGCCGTGTTTGCATCGCAGAAACTAGAAACAATTTTAGTTCTAGGAACTCCTTTTTGGGGAACTAAATTAGCTCCTACTTCAGAGGAGGGTCTAAACCAGCACTATAGGAACTATCAGTGACGTAAGTGTATGCTGATTGGTCAAACGCATGTCAAACACCTGCACCCAGCAATTTTAAAAAGCCATGTAACCATATTTACTTTATGAACATGGAAAACAGCAATGACGTCATTCACCTGTTGTCTGCAGGGTTGTGTTCTTTTCTCCACCTTCGATATATAATATTGAAAGTTGTCATAGAAGATTTTGTCTCTTATCCCCACTTTTTGTTCTTTAAGTCGCGTAAATTATGCGTTTATATTCCATCTTCGTTATCATGAAACCCAGGACACAAAACAAACACAGCTCTGATAGCATGCTCCATCGGTTTTTAGAGTTCGTAAATGTCGCACTTAAAGACGCCACTGTCTGCCGCTTCAGAGTTCCTATTCCCAGTGCGAATGCAACCAGGAACATGGCCCGGGGGAGAAATTATTTTCTGGGAACTATCCTAGTGGCTAGTTCGTATAACTGAGTTCCTAGAACTATTCAGTGCAAAAGCCCCTTTTGACACTTCAAAAAGTTTAAAAAGAGATTCGTGAAACAAATCCATATGAATAGAGTGGTTTAGTCCAAATTTTCTAGAGACTCGATCGCTTTTTATGATGAACAAATTTACATTGATCAGCAAACAAAAGCAGACACTCAACTGAACCTGAATGACGCACAAGAACAAACCTCTTCCTGAAGCTCAATAAGCAGTTAAAGGCTTGTGCACACCGGGACGATTATCGCGTGTGATTATCGTCGACGTTTAACGCCTCGTGACTAAACAAAGGGCACCAATGTGAGTGTGCACACCGACGCGCTAAACGGCAGACGTAAAAGCGTTATTTTTTTAAAAACGCCTCAGGTTCAGGGTTTTTTGGTTTGATGGGCCGCATTAAAAACTGGCCGACCAATGAGATTGGTGCTTTTGTTGACATGCATGGAGCTGCTGAAGTTACAGTAAAACACCACTTGGTGGACGCTCAAGCACAAAACGGTCTTGTCGAGCACACGTTGATACCAAGACAATGAAGACCCTTACAAACTATGGGTGCTCTGCCAGTTCTTGGCCACACCAATATATGTGTATTATATGCTATTTTATTTTTGTATTTTTATAGTTTTTTTTTACATTCAAGAAATATAGTTGAGAATGTCCATTTCATAAATATGTTTATTTGCAGTACCGTTCACTTGCACGACTGTCAGTTTCTACCATCTCTCATGTCATGTATGCCATATATGCCATTTTCTATCTGTATTTTTATCATTTTATTTACATTCAAGAAATATTATTTAGAATGATAAATATGTTTATTTGCAATACCGTTCACTTGCACTAAGCACAAGCACCATATGCTGTCAGGGAGTGAATTTGCACGTTCACTCAGCACATTGCCAGTGAAAATCGCTTGGGAATGAACACAAAGACGCGCCGAAAAAAAAATGTCTCGAAAATGCTGACGATAAGCGCGCGCGATAATCACCCCGTGTGTATGAGGCTTAAGGCATCATAATTTGTGTTTCCATCCAAAGTTGTGAATTTAACTGCAAAATTAGAATATTCCATAAAACTTTTTGCGAATCAAGCAGTGTTTCCATAATCCCATGTGTTCAAGAGAACAAAATTGGCTCTTCCTGGGAAAATGGTGCAAAATATCTGTAATAAAAATTATAAAAGATGCTGCAATCTGGGAAGAAACTGGCTCTTTTTCCTTCCATCATGAATGACTTGAAGACGAAACGCAATAATCTCTGTCATGTTATCTTGCATTCAGATGCCTGGTGTTTGGGAACGCAATCATGTGAGGCGCTTCTGGGAGGGAATTAAACCAAATCGTTCTGATGACAGACTTTTGCTCTGGCATTTCAGAATGATCAAACCAACATTTGAGATGCTGTGCGATGTGATTGGTCGCTGGTTATCCAATCACATCATCCGTTGAGGCAAAGTTTTTTTTGTTGCGCACTGAAGGATTTATTCAGTAAATGCGTTTCCCTCATAGTTTATGTGCATGTTTTCTTATCGGATAAAAAGTTATCCGCCTCAATTGAGCGCATACGTTCTTGAATTTTTTTGAATGGCATTTCCATCCATCATTTTTATAGGTGATTGGAAACATAGTTATAGTCACATCTTTCATAATGAAAGCAGTCCCAAAATGCATCATGCCGAGCTCAATGACAACAAAAACATCTAAGATGGTGAATATGGTTTTGTTCTGAGAATGTAGGAAGCTCATCTTGTATTTTGCTTCTCCATCTTCATCATCCTCTTTGTTTCCCTCCTATCTTCCCTAAACTTGCTCCACCCATCCATCCATCCATTTGTTCTGGTTTTTTTGCTTCCCTCATTTTTTGCCCTATTCCTATCTTCTCCTTATCCTAATCCTCCCTCTAGTATACATTGGCGATGAGAGGCGAGATAGTGGAGGTTTGTACCCCTCTAAAAAATGATGGATGGATCCTGTGAACCATTGTAAACCTGAAGGTTTTTGGATTACTTTGATATATGTTTTTTATCTTTGGAAAAATTGAGTCTGCCACTGAACCGTGAACCACCCAGAGACCTAAAATATGAAAATAAATATTTGTTTAACACCGTCAGTCATGCAGGTACAAGTGAGAGAGTGTTCTTATGAAGAAAGAGGAAGAGAGCATATTGCAAGAATTGTGTGCACACGCCAGAGAGTGAATGAATAAGTGAGTGATGGTGTGTGTTTTTGCATTCGAAACAGAAAAATGGATTGAGACTGTGTGAAACGCAAGCTGTTTTCATGATGTGTATTTTATTTTATTTTTATATATTCAGTTTTCATTTTAATTGCAGTTTGTTTTGTCGTGTTTTTAGCATCTATCTATCTATCTATCTATCTATCTATCTATCTATCTATCTATCTTATCTATCTATCTATCCTTTGTTCCTTCGATCGTTCATTCATATCTCGTTCATTCTATCTATATATCTATCTAATCATCTATCTATCATTTGTTCGTTCATTCTATCGTTCATTCTATCTATCATTCTGTCATTCTTTCTATCCATCTGTTGTTCGTTCCTTTGTTTGTTCCTTCATTCGTTCATTCTATCTATCGTTCATACCTTCTATCTATCGTTCATTCTATCGTTCATTCCTTCTATCGTTCATTCTGTCATTCATTCTATTCATTCTTTCTATATCTATCTATATATATAGTTTTATCCATCCATCCATCATATATCTATTGTTTTAGCCATCCATCCATCCATCCATCCATCCATCCATTGTTCTATTTCTATCTCTCTCTGTCTGTCTGTCTATCTATCATTTTATCCATCCGTCTTTCTTTCTGTCATTCTATCGGTCATCTATCGGCCATCTATCTATCTATCTTTTGTTTTATCCATCCATCCATCTATCCATCCATCCATCCATCCATCGTTCTATCTCTATCTCTATCTCTGTCTGTCTATCTATTGTTTTATTTATCTGTCTATCTATCTATCTATCTATCTATCTATCTATCTATCTATCTATCTGTCGTTTGTTCTGTCGTTCATTCTATCGTTCTGTCATTGTCTGTCAATCTATCTAATCATCTGTCTCGTTCTGTCTATTGTTCATTCGTTCTATCATTCATTCTGTCATTATTTCCATCTATCATCTATCTATCATTCGTTGGTTCATTCATTCTATCTATCGTTAAATCTATCTGTCGTTCATTCTATCTATCGTTCATTCTATCTATCGTTCATTCTATCTATCGTTCAATCTATCATTCAATCTATCGTTCTGTCATTCTATCTATCTATCTATCTATCTATCTATCTATCTATCTATCTATCTATCTTTTGTTTTATCCATCCATCCATCTATCCATCCATCCTCCATCCACCAATCCATCATCCTGTCTGTCATTTCATCCATCCATCCATCCATCCATCGTTCTATCTGTATCTCTGTCGTCTATCTATTGTTTTATTTATCTGTCTATCTATCTATCTATCTATCTATCTATCTATCTATCTATCTATCTATCTATCTATCTATCGTTTGTTCTGTCGTTCATTCTATCGTTCTGTCATTGTCTGTCAATCTATCTAATCATCTGTCTCGTTCTGTCTATTGTTCATTCGTTCTATCATTCATTCTGTCATTATTTCCATCTATCATCTATCTATCATTCGTTGGTTCATTCATTCTATCTATCGTTAAATCTATCTGTCGTTCATTCTATCTATCGTTCATTCTATCTATCGTTCAATCTATCATTCAATCTATCTATCGTTCTGTCATTCTTTCTATCTATCCATCTATCTATCTATCTTTTGATTTATCCATCCGTCCATCTATCCATACATCCTCCATCCACCAATCCATCATCCTGTCTGTCATTCCATCCATCCATCCATCCATCCATCCATCCATCGTTCTATCTCTATCTCTGTCTGTCTATCTATTGTTTTATCTATCTATCTATCTATCTATCTATCTATCTATCTATCTATCGTTTGTTCTGTCATTCATTCTATCGTTCTGTCATTGTCTATCAATCTATCTAATCATCTGTCTCGTTCTGTCTATTGTTCATTCGTTCTATCATTCATTCTGTCATTCTTTCCATCTATCATCTATCTATCATTCGTTGGTTCATTCATTCTATCTATCATTAAATCTATCTGTCGTTCATTCTATCGTTCATTCTATCTATCGTTCAATCTATCGTTCAATCTATCATTCAATCTATCTATCTTTTGTTTTATCCATCCATCCATCTATCCATCCATCCTGTCTGTCATTCCATCCATCCATCGTTCTATCTCTATCTCTGTCTGTCTATCTATTGTTTTATTTATCTGTCTTTCTGTCTGTCTATCTATCTGTCTATCTGTCTGTCTGTCTGTCTGTCTGTGTGTCTGTGTGTCTAACGTTTTATTATTCTATTTATCATTTTATTGTTCTATTGTTTTATCTATCTATCTATTGTTTTATTCTATCTATCATTCTATACATCTTTATATAATTTTATCATTCTATCTATCGTTCCATTTAGCATTCTATCTTAGTAGCCGTCGTTTTAGGATTCTTTCACCTCTTTATCATTCTTTCTAGCATCTACCATTCTAGCTATCTTGATCATTCTAGCTAATAACACATTGTTCTAGCTATTGTTCTAGAGATCATATCAGCAATTGATCTATCATTTTACCCATTGTTAATAGTAGCCATCATTCTACCAGTTCTTCTAACCACCGATTGTTCCAGGTATTGTTTTTTGCTCTTTATCATTTTAGCTATTTTCTAGCGATCTATCTTTCTTGCAATCTACCATTCCAGCAATTTTATATTGTTGTATCCATCTATCATTCTATGAAGATACAATCTTTCTTCCTTCCTTCCCTCCCCAGTGTCCCTGCTCACTATTCATTTGTCAGTCTTTTGTTCTATCCATCTCTCTAGTCTCCGTGGACATATCACATTCTCCACTTATAAGATTTCTTTTATTGCATCCATGACTTTCTTTTTCTCCTTTGTCCTCACCTCTCGGCCATTCACTACTTTCCGTCTCTCTTTTCCCCTCTCTGTTCAAAGTTTCAAGTTGCAACAGGCCAAAATAAAAGAAACAAGGACGCCTTGTAAATCCATTTTTCTTTTTTTAAATAGAAGAGGTTTTTGGCGTTTCTTTTTATTAGTTAAATGTTCACGTTAATTCATTGCTAAACAGCATTTATATTTTCCGAATTATGCATTTCTGAGTAAAGCAATTGTTGGTGTGAAATTATGTTGGGTGGGACTTGATTTTTATCCTTTGGGGTTTTATTGGTTTATTGGCCATGCTATTATTGGTTAATATTATTTTCTCTGCCCATAGAGCAGAAAAGTCATTTTCAGAGGCAGAGTAAGTCATTACATTTTGAAGAAAGATTATGAAAAACATTTTTGTTTTTTGTTTTTACGATGAAATGCTCCGGTGAGTTGTGTACAAAAAGATCCTGGACATTTATTAGGAAAGTAAAAAGCAGGGTTCCTACATTCTTGGAAGTCGTTTTAATTATTTAAATTGGAAATGGAAACAAAAGTAAAATAAAAATTTAAAAGGCCTGGAAAAGTCATCTGAATAAATACAATTTTGAAAACCTTCACGTCTTGGAAATTTCCATAATAAAGATAAATGTTTCTAGTTATGCACAGCTCTAAATTATTTCTTTGCCTACAAATTGCTTTTTCAGTGCAGTTTATATTCACAAACAACTGGAAAAGCATTTATAAAAGTCATCACCATTCATTTTAAGTTCAAATTAATTTTAATTTATTTACATATTTCTTTAGTCATATTACAGTTTTTTTCTCAGTGACTTTGGCACATTTCTCGAAAACATCTTAACATTAAGACATAAAAGTTTTAACATTCTCTAAACTGTCAGTGCAGTTGTCACTGTTCACTGAAACTCTATCGCATGTCTGCAAAATGTAGTTACTCACCCAAAACATTTAAATCATGCTTCAAAACCTACACTGAACAAAATTATAAACACAACACTTTTGTTTTTGCCCCCATTTTTCATGAGTTGAACTCGAAGATCTATGTACACAAAAGGCCTATTTCTCTCAAATATTGTTCATAATCTGTCTAAATCTGTGTTAGTGAGCACTTCTCCTTTGCCGAGATAATCCATCCACCTCACAGGTGTGGCATATCAAGATGCTGATTAGACAGCGTGATTATTGCACAGGTGTGCCTTAGGCTGGCCACAATAAAGGGCCACTCTAAAATGTACAGTTTTATCACACAGCATAATGCCACAGATGTCGCAAGTTTTGAGGGCGCATGCAATTGGCATGCTGACTGCAGGAATGTCCACTAGAGCTGTTCCCCGTGAATTGAATGTTCATTTCTCTACCATAAGCCATCTCCAAAGGCGTTACAGAGAATTTGGCAGTACATCCAACCGGCCTCACAACCGCAGACCACGTGTAACCACACCAGCCCAGGACCTCCACATCCAGCGTCTTCACCTCCAAGATCGTCTGAGACCAGCCACCCGGACAGCTGCTGCAACAATCGGTTTGCATAACCAAAGAATTTCTGCACAAACTGTCAGAAACTGTCTCAGGGAAGCTCATCTGCATGCTTGTCGGCCTCATCGGGGTCTCGACCGGACTGCAGTTCGTCCTTGTAACTGACTTGAGCGGGAAAATGCTTACATTCGATGGCGTCTGGCACTTTGTTCTCTTCACGGATGAATCCCGGTTTTCACTGTACAGGGCAGATGGCAGACATTGTGTATGGTGTCGTGTGGGTGAGCGGTTTGCTGTTGTCAACGTTGTGGATCGAGTGGCCCATGGTGGCAGTGGGGTTATGGTATAGGCAGGCGTATGTTATGGACAACGAACACAGGTGCATTTTATTGATGGCATTTTGAATGCACGGAGATGCCGTGACGAGATCCTGAGGCCCATTGTTGTGCCATTCATCCACGACCATCACCTCATGTTGCAGCATGATAATGCACGGCCCCATGTTGCAAGGATCTGTACACAATTCCTGGAAGCTGAAAACAACCCAGTTCTTGCATGACCAGCATACTCACCAGACATGTCACCCATTGAGCATGTTTGGGATGCTCTGGATCGGCGTATACGACAGCATGTTCCCATTCCAGCCAATAACCAGCAACTTCCCACAAACATTGAAGAGGAGTGGACCAACATTCCACAGGCCACAATCAACAACTTGATCAACTCTATGCGAAGGAGATGTGTTGCACTGCGTGAGGCAAATGGTGGTCACACCAGATACTGACTGGTTTTCGGACCCCCCGGACCCCCCAATACAGTAAAACTGCACATTTTAGAGTGGCCCTTTATTGTGGCCAGCCTAAGGCACACCTGTGCAATAATCACGCTGTCTAATCAGCATCTTGATATGCCACACCTGTGAGGTGGATGGATTATCTCGGCAAAGGAGAAGTGCTCACTAACACAGATTTAGACAGATTTGTGAACAATATTTGAGAGAAATAGGCCTTTTGTGTACATAGTCTTAGGCATTTTGTGGCATTTTCATAGGCATTTTGTGTACAAAAGTCCTTTGAGTTCAGCTCATGAAAAATGGGGGCAAAAACAAAAGAGTTGCGTTTAAGTGTTGTGTTCAGTGTAGTTATTGAGTCAGTAAATTGGTCAATGCCACCAAAATAAGTGTTTTTGTCATTGTGTGCCTTACTGGTCAAAATGTTTAGATGGTTTTTCACTATGGAAATATTTGTTATATTCAAATTGCATGTGTTTTCTACTTTTTAGTTGACTGTCTGTTTTCTACACTATACAAGAATGCCAGTTTTGTCGAAATGAATGCTCTTGTGAATCACACTGAGCTTTTTAGATACAGATTTCAGCAGTAGGTAAAAATTGACTAGGAAAAGTCAATACTGTAGTACACAAAAAGAAAATGGACATTTGGTCACACTTTATATTAGGTGTCCTTATCTACTATATAAGTACAGTGTACTTTTTGTATTCATATTGCATTGCAAAACACTGCTGCTATTGAGGTGAAATACGAGTAATGTTAGGGTCAGGTTTGGTGGTATGGGTAGGTTTAAAGATGGGTTAAGCATAACGGAAGGCTCAACAGTGTAATTTTTTTTTTTTTTTTTTTTTTTTTTTTAAATAAGTACACAATAAGTGCATTGCAAATGATTCATTTACAATAAATATTAGTACAAAGTAGTTTAAGACACATAATATAAAGTCAAGTGGGACCAAACATTTTTAGGTCCCACTTTTTATTAGGTGGTCTTGACTACTGTACTTACATTTAAATTAATCATTTGATACAATGCATGTATTGTGTACATGCATGTTTTTACATTATACTTAAATTTAAAAAATATACCAGCATGTAAATACATCTGTAATTACATTTATAATTACACTGTTGACCCTTCCCTTACACCTTAACCCACCCTTAAACCTACCCATACCAGCAAACCTGTCCCTAACCTTACCCGTATCCCACCTCAATAGCAGCAAAAGTGTTTTGCAATACAATATGAACACAATAAGTACATTGTACTTATTTTTTGATGTAAGAACATAGTAGTTAAGGCCACCTAATATAAAGTGGGACCCATTTTTATTTATATATAGCATATTTATTTTTGTAGAAATGTGTTACATGTAAACTGAAAATTCACAGTTGCTTGTTCATTTTTACATATTTTATTACAGTATGTCTTCCCCTAACACTACACATTGTTACATATCTTCCTATTTCTCATCCACAACTGAATTTTCGGTTTGTGTGTAACATATTTCTGCAAAAATAAACTGCTGTTGCTGTTTAGTAATTTAGACATACCTTGATGTTCAGAAATAGTAGAGATTGTGCTGGGAAAAATCCATATAGCCTACTGTATGCTTCCAAACTTGATTGGTTGATTGGTAAGATTGTGATTCCTGTTTCATTACAATTGCAGGCTATTTTCCAATTCAGCAGACGTTACAAATATTCCAGGTCTTTATGGAATATACATGCATGTCTAACAGATTTTGATAGCTGAATGGATCATTTTGCATGTGAAGGTTCACACAATAGAAGTTGTGAAGAGTTTGACAGTTTCACTGAGAATCAACTCATCAGTTTTGATCAACAACCCATGTGTATTTAGATATTGTGCAAATTGTAGACAACTGTACTTGTTCATTTGCACACATGTGCCAGAACAAATCTGATTGAAATATTCCAAAGAAAGTAATTGCTCACAGACCTGAACTTATTGTTTTGAGAAAAAAGTCTGGAAATATTAACGTTTAAAGCTTAATTTTTCATCAGGCACTAATTTGCAGATTATAAACTATGCAGTAGCTAAAACATTTAATTTTTATGTTTGTGTTTGGGAAGTTGCAGTGACGGAAACAGTTACAATTTAAGATTGGAGGGAGTTATGCCTGTGTTTAGGCTATTAAGGAAATGTACCTTTGCCAAAGAAGAACTGAAAAGAAGAAGGTTAATTTAAAAGCAGCCTACTTCGGTGAAATATGATACCATATCATTACGCTTAACACTGAGAACTAGAATAATTCTAATGTGGCAATTAGATATCTAAATCAGAGAAAATCATAGGTTCGGGTGGATGGTGGGTGAATGATTTATATTTAACAGCGGATTCGGGTGACTAATCTGCACATCTCTACTGCACATAGCTCTTCTGAGGAAGTTCTAGAAGAGACCTGTAGAAGTGCTGTTGGACAGAGGGGTAATGAGCTCCGAAGGTTGCGGGTCCATAGCCCGTGCTGGTAGATAAAAAGATGAAGTTCTCATTCTGTCACTCAGCCATGCTGTCTTTTATCTCACTCTGTGTTCTTTCTGCCTGATGTGCTTCCTCCCTCTTTCCCTGGCTAAAGGCCGTCACCGCTCTGAGTACCATGATTGATTAGCAGGTGCGTTATATGTATGGATAAACGTGTGTGTGTGTGTGTGGGTGTTGTTTTTATATAGCGTGTTTGTGGCTGTGTCTTTTAGTGTGTGTGCGTGAGAGAGAGCTGGGGCAGAGTTGAGGGACTCATTCAGTGTCTGGCCATTTATCTCCGTCTTCCTGAGGCTCTGTGAATTATTACCTGCCTGCCCTACGGAGACAGGCCCATCATGGAGCTCTCCACTGAGGCCTGTTGCGGAGCTCCGTGATAGGGCTTATCACGCACCTGCATGCTGAGGCCCATCTCTGAGATTCCAAGAAGCCTCTGACTCAATCACCTTGTCCAGCTTAGGAAAGTTGACACTTTCACCCAAATAGTATTAAAAATTTTAATGATTTCATAATCATTGTGGCAAACAGGGCGGGGCCGAGAGCCACGGGAATAGAGCGAGGCCAGTAGTGCCACACCAGTCTCGAATCCCATGAAGGAGCTCCGGAAGGATAAAAGGAGGAGTGACAACAGTGGAAGATGACCAGGGGTCCATCTGAGATGGTTTGACAGATGCTAGATCTTCTAATCGTGATAACTGAACTCTGGCTAATTTGGTTCTTCAAACAAATTTTTGTATTGGATTCAAATATCTGGATTAAATTGTCTATTACTGCGTGTTCTCGTGTTCACTGAAAAGGGCAGATGTATCGATACTCGAAACATGATCAGCAATGCAGTGATTGGCTGGAGTCAAGATGGCAACGTAATGACATCATATATTTAAAAAAGACACCTGACAAAAATCTTGAAGAATTTCTAGACATTTATAAGGAAACAGGCAAGCGAATAAAATGACAGAAGAACGACATAAATGTTATAATAGATAAATGAAATGTGCACTTTTTTTTTTTTTTTTTTTTTTTTTTTACACGATTACCCAATTATTTAGGCTATATTCACAATTTCTAGTATTTGTACAAACAATTTTTTACTTCAATGTTGTAATTAGCAACTAGCAATCTTTGAAGCAGATTTGATAACATGAATTAAAGTTTCTTAAGGGTCAAGATCAAGTTATCTGCATCTCCTGCGCTTCATCAAACCACTCCCATAATAGCTGTCATGGTTCAAATTAATGCACGCACGGCATAGACTATCTGTACATCATGTGTGTAAGACAATCAAATTATTAGGTAATTATTCCCTCATGAATGAATCTCTCAATGAGTAAAACTGGCTGTGTCTATATATTATGATACACTACACAACATTATAATACACAACATAATATTTTTTGCTAAATTATTTTTAAACCATTATTATTGTCCCTGGTTTACATTAGGGTACTCTTGTGGGAAAGTAGCAGTGGCTGGGACAAACTTTGAGCAATCTAATCCTGTTTACATGAAATAAGCCTGCTCCCGAGCAGGTTTGAGTTTACGGACCTGTTGCTATGACAGCAAGTCCAGGATGAGCATCGAAGAACCAAACAATCCAAGATCATGCCAAATCCTCATCAGTCAAATCCAGCTAACTGAGTTGGCGACGTACGAAGAACGGGCCCCAGGCCTGGATTTTATGTTGTTTTGTTTTAGTTTTTGGCAGTTGTCCATGAGGGGTTGCCGCTTTACTTTCATTTTGTTGTTTATTTTGTGATTAAAGGTATGTAAGTAAAGATGCAGCCCCTCACAAATGACTGCCGCTTTGATGAAACCCGAGAAGTATATGACTCAACATTATCAACACTTTCAAGGTCCAGAAAGGTACTAAAGACATTGTTAAAACAGTCGACGTGACTGCAGTGGTTCAACCTTAAAGGTCCTCTAATCGATGTCACGTGTTTTTAGGCCAAAACATTTTTGTCACATACAGCAAACATCTCCTCACTATCCGCTAACTGCCTGTCCACTGAACACACTGTAAAAAAACCGCGGTCTTTGTAGTCGCCACAAGCTCCAAAAACAGCAATAAAAACAAACTGGTGCAGCCTGGACCACGAATCATAATAAACACGCTCCAGCCAATAACCGACAAGAATGATTTTAAATGCGCGTTCGTGACTGTTTCAGGAAGCACGGATGGGAGGGGAGGAGGAGGCGGAGGGAGGGTCTAGCTAGCCTCTGTTTTGTTTGACAACACTTCGAACGTCAACAGGAAGTTACTCCACTCAGGATCGCTTAGAGAACCTTTAATTTTATGAAGCGACGAGAATACTTTTTGTGTGCAAAAACAAAAATAACGACTTTATTCAAAAATATCTTCTCTTCTGTGTCATTCTCATACGTTATATGTTTACGTCCAGCACTTCCAGGTTCTACAACAGAATGGTGACGCATTATTGGCCGGCTCCTGCGTCAGCATCACATCCATGCGTCGTGCTGCTCGCTTTGGCCAATAGAGTGCCCCAGGGATGACACATTTTTGTAGGCAAAACCCAGAAGCGAGTTAGCATTTTAGGACTTCCGGTTCCAACGCCGTAAAGTCTATGGGTTTTTTGAATGGGTTTTTGCTAAATCGCCTGAAATAAGGTCTGTGGTTAACAAAGCCTCTAAATACTTTCACGTTTTGATCTATGACATAAAACACACCAGTTATAACCCACTTGTGATTTTTTTTTTTTAAACTTTTACTGTGTCTTAAAATCGGCGGTTGCTAACAAGTTGCTAAAAGGGACTACTTCCTTTGGTGGGGACTTTAGACGTCATCATTAAAAACGGGACATTTGGACAGCATTTCTCATGAAAAAGTGGAAAAGTATTCATAACGGCACAGATCATAATCAGCGAGCATGTTTATAAATAGAGTTGTTTTCTAAATAAAGTTTGAGGAAGCTTGGTGGTGGTGACGTTGATCCGCGACCATGGTGTGCTGTAGTCCGTTTATAGCCTACTGTTAGCCTTTTATATCTGACGACTTTATTTAGGCTTCAAAATCTATAAATGTTGTGTTAACTCGTAAAGATTATCTTGATAGACAAAACGTGTAAGTGTCATTACTAGGGGTGTGACGAGATCTCGTGTCACGAGATATCGCGAGACTAAACTGTGACGAGATTTCTCGTCGAGGCGAAAAGTAGTCTCGTGATGTTGCCATGACAGAGTGTTAGGATGATTAGGAAAGAATATGCCACCGCTACGTTTACATTACGCCTCCACTGTCGTTTTGCTTTGTATTTAAATAAAAAACATTAAATTCAGTTGGATAACGGTCGCCGCCGCTCCATATTCACAGAGTACGCGCGATCGCTGAAAGTGAAAGTAAACGCGAGCGCGCATTCAAACGCGATTTCAATACCTCGCATTTTGAAAGCGGCTCTCTGATGAATGCAAATATCTCTCAATATGAAAGCTATTTTAGGCTGGGCAGTGTAGTTGTAACTATCTCTCAGCTCTGTATCAAAGAAAAATTTGGTCTTATTTGCACTTTGAATATTGAGAGAGTGCGATTATGGTTGCACTTAATGTAAAGTGTTACCATGAAAACGAATAACAGTTTTCTCTTAATCTTATTCAGCACAAACAACAAGGTTTCATTTGCTAACATTAGTTAATGCACTGTAAACTATGAACTAACAATGAATGACTATTTTTATTAACTAACATAAACAAAGATTAATAAATACTGTAGCAAATATATTGCTCATTGTTAGTTGATGTTGGTTAATACATTAATGTTAATAAATGAGACTTTATTGTAAAGTTTTAACATTTTTATTCATACTGTTTTTATTAAGTAGAACTGAAATGACATTCATTACAAGATGATTAGTTAAAACATTTCAAATACACCTGCAGAATATTTTTTCTAGTCATGTATTTCGCCACTGAGGATTTCTTATAAATAATGTGTAAAAATCTTGTCTCGTCTCGTCTCGTGAACTCAATCTCGAGTCTCGTCTTGTGAGATACCTGTCTCGTCACACCCCTAGTCATTACCCTTTGTTAAACACAGAGCTTATTTTCTGCGATTTTCCAAAAGTCTATGGGAAAAATGCATAGGCTTTCAACAGAGGGAACCCGTACGCCGCTAACTTCCGGGTTGGCCTACAAAAACGCGTCATCCCTGGGGCACTCTATACTGATTCGGCATTCAGACGTAAACACGGATGCCTTCACTGTGCTTACTGCGTAAGGGTAATGACAGGAAAGAGAAGAGATTGTTGAATAAAGTCGTTATTTTTGTTTTGTTTTTGTGCACAAAAAGTATTCTCGTCACTTCATAAAATTAAGGTTGAACCACTGCAGTCATTCGGACTATTTTAATGATTTCTTTAGTACCTTTCTGGACCTTGAAAGTATGATTATATTGAGGTCTATGGATGAGTCAGATACCTCTCATCTTATGGGTTTGGAACGACATGAGGGTGAGTAATTAATGACAGAAAATTTTGTTTTTGGGTGAACTAACCCTTTAACGCTGCATTCACAGGGGGCGTTGGCGTTAACGCTTCTCGTTTACTTTGAATGGGTGACGTCATGCGTTGCCAAACTGAATTGTGGGTTCCGTCGCGTCGCTTCACTCGCATTGCAAGCGGCTGAAGTTTAAGATTTCTCGACTTTTCAAGTGCCAACGCAGGCGTCAGCCAATCAGATTGCTTTATGCAAACACTCTAGAGCAGTCGCTAGCCAATTGTGTTCATGCAACAACGGAAAGTAATGTGATTGGCTGTTATCACTATAACGGTCGTGTCAACCATAGACTGTAAAAAATATGGACGTAGTGTCCGTGACGTCACCCATAGATTTCTGAACAGCAGTTTTGACGCGTAAATGAGGCCGCGGCCATCTTAGCTGCGCGTCACCGCACGTCACTCCCGGATAACTGAAAATGGGCAAAGAGGCGGGGAGATGGTTTGAGCTGATGTGACTGGTTGCTGAAACCACGCCCGCCTAGCTCGACGTAACCATGTTAGCAAGCAAAGGAGCTATCTATCTATCTAGATACTATCTAAATTATTTATGAAGATACGTTTTATCATCAGAAAGTTCTAAAGGTTTACTGTCAATCTACGGTGTGTTTTTTTTAAGATATAGATGCTCCAACACCAGTAATTTGTGTTGGGTGTGCAAATAACAACACGGAAAATATATAAGAGATCGCGAGATGAATCCAATCTGTGGCCAGTCGATGAATCGCAGTTTAAGTCACTTCCGTATTGGCTTCACGAGAGACTGGGGGCGGTTGCCGCTTGGTGTCAACACAAGCTTCAGACATGCCCTCCATCAAGCGTTGCCGACGCCCCGTGTGAATGCAGTGTAACACTTGCGTAACCGGCCTCGCTCCCATGGCTCTTGGGTAATTAAAGCCAAATATCTCCTCCAGACATCACTTTTGGCCACTAGTGTAGATCATTATTTTAGTATCATTAATATACTGATATGTTTTGAATTTTCCATTTTCTTTTAGTAAGCAGTTTTTCTATTTTATTTTATATAGTTTATTTTATTTCAAGTGAAGAAAATGTATGGTTTTAGTTAGCAATAACATGAACTTGGATTGTCTCTAAAACAAGTATGAGGAATAGCAGTAGTGAAGCTAGCTTCATGATAACCCACATCACATTCCTCTGTCCTCTATTATTATTCATGTTTTGTTATTATTTGCATGTTTGTTCGTTTTAAATGTCCTTTTTGAATGTGGGTCCATGTGTTGTTGTTGGTTTATCTCTCATATCATGTACCGAACTGTCAAAACCTTTATCCTGAGGGTGGCAGTAGCACACAGAGACGAGAAACTGAAGCGTTCATGCGTGTTTGTGAGATAGTGTTCAGAATGCCTGAGTGAGAGAGAGAGAGAATCTAGCGTGTGTTATATGTTACTGGTTTCTTTCTGCAACAGAGAGAGAGAGAGAGAAGATGTAGCTTAGAGAGCAGGTGTGTGACACTTCACACTTGAGTCTTATGAATTAAACATATGTGTACAGCCTGAGAGTATGTGTGTGTGTGTGTGTGTGTGTGTGTGTGTGTGTGTGTGTGTGTGTGTGTGTGCTTTTTATAAAATGCTGCAGAGAGCATTTGGAGACATTCCACTAAAAGCTGTATTTGTGTGTGGATATAAATTGTTGTGCCTTTGTTTTCAGGGAAAAGAAAGAGGGTTGTGTCTTCCACATCAGCAGAAAAGATGAATATTGATTTTTGATTTAGTCCTTCAGCCACAGTTTTCTGCATACACTCATCCACAAACCATAAAACCAGTCAGGATGTCAGATGTCAGTTACACACACATTGCAGTTTAAAGCAGCCAGAAGAATTGTGTAGAAAAAAATTGCTTTTTGCTTTATTTGAATGATTGCGGAAACTGCACACAAAATAATAATAATAATAATAATAATATTTGTTTCTATTTGCGTATTTCTTTCTTTGTTGTAATTAGTGGTTTTTGCACAAACTCCTGACCATAAGTATGAAAATTCGACATGCATATCATTTGTGCTACAGACATAAATACTGACATGAACTCAAATTTTTGGCCCTAGCATCCATCCAGACCACTTAGCAACACACTAGCAACCACCTACAACACATTAGCAACTGCATTTTAATGCTTTATATATCCTAACACTCTAGCAACCAACAAGAACACCCTAACAACTGCATTGTAACACTTTATATATCCCAACACACCCTGACGAACCCCTAGCAACACTCTAGCAACCACCCACAAGTTTTAGTATTTCTGTTATGTGCTTTTTTTCTCACCAACACGCCTGAGAAAACATTTTGCAATGCCCGATCAACCACCCACAACACATTAGCAACTTTATTGTAGCGATTTATATCCTAACACTCTATTGAACACCTAGCAACACTCTAGCAACCACCTTGAACACCATTTTATATACGATAGTTTATATAAAGCTTTTTTTATATTTTCAGTTTTCATGTTAATTTCAGCTTGTTTTTAGTAATTCTGTTCTGTGCTTTTGTCTTTTTATATTATTTTTGATATAAACAAATCTTAAATATTTCTATTTTAGCTTTAGAATTTTTATTTCAGTTTTTAATAGTTTTAGTAAACAATAACAAAACTGCAGAACTCCCTTGCAACTACATAGCGATGCCAGCAAAAACAGCCTAGCAACACCATGGCAACCACACCTGCCATCATAATGGGATTGAGATTCTTACGAGCAAACACCACTCGTGTTTTCTTCAGAACATGCAAACATCTCATTTCTCTCCATCTCTCTCTCTCTCACAGGTGTAACAGCTGTCTTGATACCACGGTTAGACCTGGTGATCTCATTGGTCGGCGCGGTGAGCAGCTCAGCGTTGGCGCTCATCTTTCCTCCGCTGGTGGAGCTCGTGGCGTTTCCCAGTCAACCCCCTCCTCCTCTCCTCCTCCTCAAAGATCTCTCCATCGCCGTCCTCGGCTTCATTGGCTTCTTGACCGGAACCTACGTGACAATAGAGGAGATTATATATCCCGACGACCAAGGACAGACCCGTCTCCGTGATGACGGGAACTGGACCACACCCACTACCTCACCACCCTGAGGACCACGCCCACAAATAAAGAACCAATCAGTGAAGGCACAGTTCCGTACTGTCTCTGTTGACACTGTGACAGCACAGACACTTCATCCTGTAAGACGCAAGCGACTCTGGGATCGAGAACTTGTCTTATAGGGGTCGAGATGTTTTTTATAGCTCAATTTGTTTTTCATTCCACAGGCACATGCCTGAGGTGTGCTGTGAGTGAATGATGGTCTGCGTAGGAAATATTTCCTTCGTACAGCCTTATGGACTTTACATGACTCCACCCTGTTCCTAGATGGAATGGCTTTTACTCGATCAGGTCGGTGGACCGTATAGCATGTCAGCATTTAACACACTGCGGGAGTGAAATATTGCACACTGTAAAGAATGTACGTTCTCGCTGACTAGAGGTATTATTAATAAACTAATCCTTTCTCCTGAGGCTTGTGATATTTATTTTTCTTGCTTTCTTTCTTTCTTCTATTTTTTTTTTTTTTTTTATTTTTGACTGCTGCAATATTCAGTGAGAATTATAAATCTTTTAGTTAATGAAAAACATTGAAATGTTAAATGTATTGCAAGCAGTTAAACTGTTAAAGATCTCCTGTAGGCAGTAATTTTATCCCTTAAAACTCATCTTTGATCACCAAAATAACATATTTAAATGTTTTTTCCTGTGAAAAAAAAAATCTTCTTGCCTTAAAATAACTTGAATGTAGCTCTACAGCCTTGATTCATTTAGTATATGCAGATCTGTGAATATGCTAATTAGCCCCGCCTCCACTCACTCACACCAGCTCAGAGATCCACTCGGTCAACTTACTGAGGTAAACGCTGCAAAATGGTATTGCTCTTTACAAAGTCAGACACATAACGTAATTAATATGATTTGCCTTTTGCTTGACTAAGTTATCAAACAGCTAATAATAATGTGTTACACAAACCATGTTCCCGTTCGCGAGCCAGACAGCTGCTTTCTAAAAATCCGTATCCTTACAAATGCTTTGAACAGCTCAGAAAGTCAGTGGAGAAGCGCATATAGTTCATCATAACATACATCATACACCCGCCATATTGCTAAATCTACCCAATTTTTCATATCAACAGAAATATATGACTTGGTTTCTCTTGAGACTCCCTTGCTTCAGAGCGGTCATAGTTAATAATATGCCAAACCCCGCCAGCACGTTGACTTAATTAGCTACAAGTTAGTTTGTGACATCTGAAACACCGTCGATTTCAAACCGCGGGTTTGAGACGGTCTTTGGTTTACTGCAGTTTTAAGGAAAAAATACTCAGCAGTGGTGTTGACATGAATTTGCTCATGGTTTGTCTTAAGGCACATTAAAAACACCACCTAGACATATAAACAACATTAAAAACTTGATTTTCACCACAGGGGATCTTTAAGTAAAAATCCATTTTGATTGTAGAAAACGAGCAGGCCTACATTTTTACAGAACTATTCAGGATTCAAAACGAGTTGAGCCGTATCGACCGTATCTGTGCAATGTTGTCAGTTAGTACAGGCATCATTTTTGACTCGCCGCTTAGTTTGTAATGATAAGCAAAAATCATGTTTGCACTAGAAGGCATTGAAGAAGCTTTTTAGTTTTTTTTTTTTAGCTCTTAATTTCTTCAATGTGAGAATGCCTTTCTAAATAAACCTGTTAGTGGTGTATTTCTGATTATGTTACCAAGAATCCTGTTGGTGCTTAAATAAATGTTTATTTCTATTTTATTTTCACTTTTTTTGTAGTCTATCAGTTATTTTATTTATTCAGTTTAATTTGTATTAGTGTTTCAGGAGTGTCAAAGCTAAGAGGTGTTAATAAAATGCAGCGTTAAATAGTGCAGAGCTTTTCACCTGTTAAAGGTGGACTCAGTAGAATTTCAAAACACACTGTTTGGAACAACAAACGTCTAACCAATCAGCATTAGGGGGCGTATGATGGTCGAGTAGAGAGAATAATGAGCAAGAGGGAGATTTGGGGAAAAACAAAAAAACAGAACGAGAGATGGAACACAATGCAAAAGAGCTCAAAAGAATATCACTGGAATGAAGGTTAAAGGTGCAATATGTAAGAATTTTACAGTAAAATATCCAAAAACCACTAGGCCAGTGTTATATATTTTGTTCACTTGAGTACTTACAATATCCCAAATGTTTGCAACTATTTGTAAATCATGAGAAAATTGCAATTTTAACCAAGGCTCCGGGACGTGTGAGGAGTCGTCTGTCAATTGCGTCATACCCACGTTACCTTTGGTTTCCGGTTTTATTTTGTAGAAACCATGGAAACGCCAAAGATGCTTTAATATTTACATGTTTTAATAGACAAGGGAACAACTGTTTTGATATATTTATAGACAGAAAACTAATTATTGTTATATAGCTCAACACGTTTAGTCTTATTGTTTAAATCTAATTTTCTTGATTTTTTTGCGAGTACCATGCTTTACCATGCCTCAGAGAAAAACACTATTTTGTCAAGTAGCTAACATAGCATAATCAGAGGCAGCTTTATTTTTAGTAAAAATTAATTGCATGCCATTTATCAACACAAGCCATCCAGCATTAAATATGATATTCTAAAATCGATCTAGCTTACTGCAGTGTGCAACATCATTTTCAACACTCTCAAATGTATCTAATATGATAAACAGAGCTGCGTTACCTCATACTCATGACCGGAAAAGCGGAAGCGGCGCCGGCGACTGTGACATAATAAAAGTTCCACTGCTCACGGCGTGTGTTGTGCAATCACTCCAGCGGCCTCGTTCAGCTCCCACAACACTCGGTCCTGCTCTGCTTCATACTACAGTAACGTTAATAATCGCATCCATGAACATGATTTCTTCCCGAGTCCTATCCCGATTATTTTCCACAGGCTGTGAGGCGAAGACCACATGTCCCAAGATTCCGCACTCAAACTTGGCGTCATCAAGCTACGCCTTTGTTTTGAATAGGCCTCTAGCGGACAGGAATCTTACATATTGCACCTTTAATGACTGGTAAAGTGGTAAAGTGGGAAGACCTGAAAACCGACATGGAGGCTGCTTTCATTTCGCTTGAGAATGAAGTGTGTAGTGTTATTGTTAGTGCTCTCACCTCTCCTGCCAGCAGCGATCTGGCCGGAGTTCGAGACTGATTCGTAGCAGGGTGGTTAGGATTGGAGGGTGAGTTTTGGAGGTGGAGCAATGAAGAGAGGGGTGGGTTTGTTTGTGTTGATTTCAAATATCAACATTGTCCAAAAGCGTTTTTCAAAATCTACTTATCCCACCTTTAAATGGGGGCGCGAGTGATTCTCTTAGCTGATTGGCTTGGTTCATGGCTTATAACTCTTTAACAAGAACTATTTTAAAATGAATTAAAAAATACTTCCAGAACCAGCTCCACTGAAAAACTGGGGCTTTGTTGCGAACTAGTGGCATTTTCATGTTAATGCAGGCGGGCTGATAGCACCCATACATCTCAGAAACGTCTATTCTGATGTGCATGTTTACATCTGGAAGATTTGAGGGTTTGCTCATCTGCACTACATCTATAGGACATTTCCTGTCAGATGTCAAATAGATGTTTAGAAAATGTCTTTAAGATGTTTATGATTTAGAATGTATGTAAAACTGACATCTTAAAGATGTCCGTCAGTTGTTCTGTAAACAGCAGATGCTTTCCAGATGAAGTGATCTTTAACAGACATCTTGCAGACGTATGTGTGCTATCTTCAGATTTTAATAATATACCATGTATCCAAAACTAAAATTAATTTGTGGCCAATTTTATTTTATTTATTTATTGCTTACTTATGTGGTCATGAATCAAAGAATTGTATTTTGAACAAGAAGGGTTAGTAAGTTGTTTAACAAAATGTCTTGTGGCTATAGGCCTACTTTCGAAAACAGCATAATTTTTTACATTTATTCAAGTGCAGTGCAAATGTTAGTAGGCAGATATTACTGTAAAAGCAACCTTCTGCCTTTTACAAACTGAGGGATGTCAAATTTCTGTAGTACTTGAAAAGATAGACCCTGTTTTGGATTGAACCTTTCCACATCCGTGCAACCCAGTTTACTTCCACATAATGTTAAAGTTCTTCTGTACAAAAATGTGTTATTTAAGCTGCCACATTTGAAAGAGGATAATCAATGAGGATAAATCTAAGACAGTACTTGATTTTAACCATTGGGAATAGATTGGATCGTAAAAAATAAGCGTTTATACCAGAATAGAGCTTGGGGGTCGGAGGAGAGGGGTTGAAAAATGAAGAGGGCTTGGTAATGTCAGCCTAAAGGAAATGAACTTCAATGTCAGAGCAAGTTAGATTTTGATGAAAGGTTATAAAGACAATATGTTTTAGTCTTTGGACTAACATGCTCTGATGAATTGTTCACAGTAAGACCTGGGAACATTTATTAAAAATGTTAATGGGGTCCATTTAACAATGACTTTAAATGAATCATGCAATATATTCAGAAAGTTTCAAGCTTCCTTGAACGCCAGCACACGTTAATTAAATTGTTCTTTGTCCATTCATAACGGTCATCTGTGACAGAACTGAAGTATGTCACATTTAATAAGATTACTTTATAGAAATACAAATCTCTCCCGTCACCTGAGGTCTGGACCGCTTCCTCCTATTTCTGATTAATTAAATAGATCTGGAAAAAGCTCCAAAGTGACACCAGACAGCCCTTTCTTACTCTCTCTTCCTCTCTTTTGGCCTGTCTCTCTTTCTCTCTCCGGCTTTGGCTCATTAGTCGGGTCTTGTTTATATTCTCCTCATGTTTTCTCCTCTCTCTGCAGAAAGCTGGACACCTGACAACTGGCACGCGACACACACAGAGAGAGAGAGAGAGAGAGAGAGAGACTGATAGAATATGAAAAGCAAGAGGCAAAACGCTCGGATCAGAGAGAGATGGAGCAAATTAGAAGCTGAAAAATAGAGGGAGATGGAGAGCAGAGTAAGCGAGGCGTAGAGGGAGGGAGGAAGAAAGAAAGAACGGGGGGAATTTGCACGAGAGCACCGAGTGCGTGAGGGGAGTCTGTCTGGCACGTGAGGACAAAAATAGACTTCTCCGGGCTAAATATAGCTCAGATCACAGAGTGAGAGAGCGAGATGGAGTGAGTAAGAAAGGACTTGCCCGCTCTTTTGGAAATGATTTCTGAAGGAGCACACCCTCCTCCATCCACCAGCTCCTTTTCGGAAATCTATTTTAGATGTGCACGAAATTTAACATCTATCATTCAAATGAGAGCAGTAGGACTCACTTTAAAAGCGTGCATAATTCAGAGGGAAGGCTCTCAACGTGATGCGTATTTATAGGTGCAGCCTACGAAAAAGTATATTTAGAGTTTCTTTCTTTTCGTCGATCTGACACGTCTGGAGTTCTTTGTCACGTATGCGTCTGTAAGGCCAGAAACGAATGAACACTTGACTAAAGAATTGCACGAGCGCTCGTCCCCATGAACATAGATAAAGTGAACTGCCATTTGCAAGACATTTTACTCTGCAAAAACAGCAAAGTAGTTTCAGAGGATGAGCAAATAATAATGGATAACAGACACACATTTAGAATTTCGACGTGCACCAATAAATCGTTTGCAAAAATGTTAACACTATTCTGGTGTTAACAGGCCAGTACAGGTCAAGTCTTCTGGCTAGACACTGCAAAAAATTGGTAAAGATTTATAAACTTTTAAATCAATTCTATAACTTACAGGCAACCAGTGAAGGGAAGCAAGTAGGTGTAATATGCTCCCACTTATGTGTGCAATAACCTAGCAGCAAAGTTCTGTACTAATTCCAGTCATGCGAGGATGGAGTCATTTCAGTCTTCGATTAGTTAAGATGCAGGAAATTTAGAGACATCCAGTTCATTAGGCTGCCAATATCTCAAAATTGCTTGTCTCCTTTTTTAAAGGTAAGTAAATTTGGATATCGTCTGCAAAACAATGGAATGAACCTAAAGAGAGAGTAAATGGGAGCAAGAATCGAGCCTTGTGGGACGCCACAGGTAAGCTTGGCTATGGACGAGATTATTACCCCGCAGGTCTACATAGTGCTCTACATGAGAAATAAGTGTGGAGAAATTAACTGTATCGAAAGCTGCTGTTAGGTCCAAACGTACTAAGACCACAGAGTTTCCAGAATCTGTAGAAACCAATGTATCATTACATACTTTAAGAAGGGTCACTTCAGTACTATGGCATGCTCTAAAACCTGATTGAAATGTATCCAAAATAGAATTAGTACTCAGAAAATCCTGCAATTGATTAATATACACAGATGAGCCAAAACATCATGACCACCTGCCTAATATGCTGTTGGCCCTCTGCATACTGCCAAAACAGCGTTGACCTGCTGAGGCATGGACTTTAAAAGAGTCCTGAAGGTGTCCTGTGGTTTCTGGCACAAAGACATTAGCAGCAGATCCTTCAAGTCCTGTAGGTTGCGAGGTGGAGTCGCAATGGATCAAACTTGTTGGTGCAGCACATCCCACATACCCCCCTTCCACCAGCACAAACTGGGTGCTAGTTCAGAGCTAGTGCTGGTGCCAGTTCGGAGTTGGTTCAACTGACGAGCCTTCTAATAACCGGTTTGCCTTTCCACAGGCTAGAGAGCCAGCACAGAGCCAGGACTTACGTCACTGCATACATCTCATATTTCACAGCAAAGCTAGCGCCGCAGTGCCAAACACAAACACACCAGGCTCGTTTGAGATGCATCGGTTTCTCGCATTGCGATCGGCGCATGACATCGAAGCTCTGCGAGAACAATCCAAAAGCACAAGGAGTCGTATGGTCTACAAACGCTCCCGCGGATCTGCGGCACCCGCCAAATCGGTCCGCGCTGCTCCGATGCATCTCGAACAAGCCTCCTATCAACAATCGCGGATGTTTCACTACTGTTGATGCTCATGGCTTTGCGAACCTACGTCAGCATCCAAACACAGCTCGACGTAATTTGTATATAGACGGAGATTACAATTGAGCTGCTATTCGCTTGATTAGCTGTTATTTCAAAAATGGCGGTCAAGTTTCTTGTTGATCACGGTAACCCCTGACACAAGCGGTTCTTGCTTCTAGCCCAGCAATGTTTTGGTGCTACTTACAAACCACTTTTCCTGGTTCGGAGCTGGTGCTTTGTGTGTCGAAAGACAAAGAACTGATTTGAAACTAGGCTCTGGCTCCGAACCAGCACTCAAACTGCCTTGGTGGAAAAGGGTACAGATGCTCAATTGGAGTGAGATCTGGGGAATTTGGAGGCCAGGGCAACACCTTGAACTCTTCATCATGTTCCTCAAACCATTCCTGAAAAATGTGTGTCAGGGTGCATTATCCTGCTGAAAGAGGCCACTTCCACCAAGGAACACTATTGTCATGAAGTGGTGTACTGGTCTGCAACAATGTTTAGGCAGATGGCACGTATCAAATTTACATCCACATGAATGGCCGGACCCATGGTTTCCCAGCAGAACATTGCCCAGAGAATCACACTCCTTCTACCGGCTTGTCGTTGTCCCACAGTGCATCCTGGTGCCATTCCTTCCTCATGTAAAAGATGCGTACGTACATGGCTGTCCACATGATGTAAAAGAAAACAGGACTCATCGGACCAGGCGATCTTCTTCCACTGCCCCAAAGTCCAGTTCCTACACTTGTGTGCCCACCATAGGTGCTTTTGACGGTGGACAGGGGTCCTCATAGACACTCTGATTGATCTGCGGCTAAGCAGCCCCATATGCAGCAGAGTGTGATACACTGTTTGTTGTGACACATTCCTCCCATAGCCATCATTAAAATTTTGTTTGATTTGTGCCACAGTAGACAACTAGACATTCTGTTGGCTCATACCAGACAGGATAGCTTTCACTGGCCTCATGAATAATGAGTTTTGGGTGCCCAACACCCTGTCAGTGATTTGTGGTTTGTCCCTCCTCGAACACTCTTGGTACATTCTCACTACTGACCGGGAGCAACCAACCTTGCCTTTTCAGAGATACTCTGACCCAGTCGTCTGGCCAGATCAGTTTGGCCCTTGTCAAAGTCTCTCAGGTCTTTACTCCTGCCCATTTCTGCTGTATCCAACACATTGACTACAAGAACTGATTGTTCACTAATCATCTAATCTACTCCGAACATTCCTTGTTAGGACATTATCAACATTTTTCGCTTCACCTGTGAGTGGTGATAATGTTTTGGCTCATCAGTGTATATGTTCTTCAGTACAAAAACATGCATTTATTTGAGCTTCTGTATATCGAAGTGAAGCAGGATATGAGGTGCTTGATTTTAAACACTGGGATTTGATCATCAAATTTTTGATTTCATGAATAATAAGTGTTCTTTACCAGAATAGAATATTGGTCACAATAAGATCAGTAACAGGCAGTAAGGAACTAAATGATCATTTCACACTGACATGTTATTATTATGTTTGAGCACATCACCTGAGCCGTAAATGCCATGTGACTAATTTACTCTGAAGCTATAGGATTTTATGACTGAAATTGCTGAGAACTGACTATAGAAGAAGACCGTTTATGTCCAAAATGTGCTATGCCCTGTATTGCATGATTAATTGTGATCTGACACATTTCAGAATGCACCAATGCATGAAATTGAACAAAGCAAGAATTCATTTGTACTCACATACTTGCATATTTTTTGGACTATATAGGTTGTCTACTGTGGTACTTTTTTGAATGCAACAAATGATGGTACTACTATGGTATACATCCCCAAAAAACTATTTTTTTGGCAATATTTTGCAATAATTGTATATGTGGTAATTGTCACAAACAAGGGCTGAACAAATATTATAATGAACGCTACAGCCCTGTGTGTATGCACACAATGAAATGCATGGATTCTTTGTGTGTGAACGAGAGCATGTGTGTCTACAGAAGATGGAGTGAGACGGATGTGTCTACCCGCAGTGATCAGTAATGGATGAGCTGATCCAGGCTTGGCTAAACATTCAGAGTAATGGATGGGAAGAGCCAAGTCTGTCTAAACGCTCACAGAGCCCGTCTGTGATGACTGACAGGTCATCTGTGGCTCCCAGAGCAGACCATGTGTCATCATTACACATCCTCCATCAAAATCACTGCAATTCATAATCTTTATGTATTTGTGCTTGTGTAACAAAATATGATTGTTTACCGTTCTATAAATCTAAATCTGAAAACACAGATGAAAAATGCTTGAATTGCCCTTCAGGGATCAGTGAAGCATCTTCCTATCAGACATCAAGTACTTGTTTTGCAAGTCAAATCTGAGAAGATGATAGAAAAGACTCAAGAATTTGAGTCACGTATCAAATTACAAGACTGGATTTTGATTTGTGAACAAAAAAAGTCCACACTACTGAGGCATATAAAACATTATGCAGCAGTGTACTTGTCACAAACTACCAATAAACTTGAAATATAAGATCAAAATCTAAATAGGAAGTACCCTTACTAAAATGGAAACTAGGTTTCGGAACAGAGCTTGTCACCACCTTGCAGCTTGTTGCCAAAAACAGAAAAAAATAAGCATAATCTGTACAGTCATTCAAAAAAAAAAAAATATCCACAGATTCAATGATCCAATTCTTTTGTAAAATAGTATAATACCAAGGTCCCAAAGGCGAGTCACTCGGCGACCATCTTTGAAACCTCTCGGGCAGCTATCTCAGTCATTCAAGTACAGCTCTTTGAATGGGGAAACATCAAAGTCTCCAATGATTAAATTTCATATTTGGCATCACTAATGAAATCTGACAACAACTGTATTATACATGTGATTTTTAAATGCTCAAATCAAGGTTGCAGGCTTGCCTTCAAGTTTGGCGCAGCTTCTCCAAACCATGGCAGCAACATAGTGTGGCCCAGATCCGGCCCACATCTGTTACATGCGGACCAGATGTGGGCCAGATCTGGGCCGACACTATGTTGCTGTCAGGGAAGCGGCTGCACAAGCTGATGACGAAACAGCTGTTCCACGATTCGTCGGATTCACAGATGACAATGTGTGTTTCGTGTTTATTCTGGCACCTTCAGTTCCACTAATCTGTCTTTATAACACTAAAAAGCTCTTTTCATAATGTTATATTGTGTCATATTTATCAAAATAAAACTCAAACAATATACAAACCCACTTTATTGGTATTTAAATAGTATAGGCTTATGTTGATCTTTATTCTTTGAACAGATGGCTCTATATTAAGCAGTACATGAAAGGTTTTTCTGTTGCATCATGAAAATGTCTGAAACGTCTGTGTATTTCACAAGTCTTGCATCTACACCACTTCGTCTGTACACAAACAACACATTAGCATCACTACAGGAAGCAGGCTCAGATTTCAGTTCCGCCCCCGACTGCGAGCGGCTTTGTATGTCTAAAGTCTTTGATAATATGCAAGATAGCTATAGCTTGCTAAGTATAGCACTGTGTAAAATTGTATTGTTTAGCAAACTTCAAACGTCATTTCACATTATTTAGTGGATTAAGATGCTTTTTTTATGGTGCATCTGGGATTCAAATCTTGTTGCAAATCTGTTTTTGTTGTTGCTAGCAGGGCCAGAGCGGATTAACTTGCTTATTGATTTCTAGGGTAATAGTTGCCAAACTGTAGTCCATGTTTTTGCACTATGCATATGGTGATGGCTTTTGGTTTTGCAAATTGTGATGCTTGTGGAAAATGAGTTGATTTCAATGACGGCTCGCTTGCTGTTTTTTTCCAAATCTGTTCAAATCACTGCAAGCAGAAATGATCTATAGACTGTGTTGTGAAAATCATGCATTTATATTTTTTAAAGTGTAACTTTACTGATTTTCAATCCGCTTTGTATTGTTACGTTGTTGGTTGTAAATGATGTGAATGAACGATGTTTACTCGGTGTCCATGTTACCTGGACTGACAAATTCATGTTTATTTGTCAGCAAAAGTCTGCCAGCTGCAAAATGCATTTGACAGCCCCAGGGCTTTCGTGAAACACTACAGGATACTTCCTGCATTTTTGTATTCCCGCCCACAGACCGTCAGATCGACAGAGGGTGAACAGAACAGACAGAAGAGACATTTTAAGCAGTGGCGTTATTTTGTTTTAAAAAGTGGGTGGGACAGGAGTGTGCACAAAAAATAACATGTTTAATGTGATAGTTTCATCCTTGCATCTTTTACCATCCAATATATTGTTAGTCTCAAGATTATTTACATTACTGAATAAATACGTAGATCCACATTAAACATTTGTGCCTTAATGGACTGGTGGTATATATATATATATATATACAGTGGGAACGGAAAGTATTCAGACCCCCTTAAATATTTCACTCTTTGTTATATTGCAGCCATTTGCTAAAATCATTTATGTTAATTTTTTTCCTCATTAATGTACACACAGCACCACATATTGACAGAAAAAACACATAATTGTTGACATTTTTGCAGATTTATTAAAAAAGAAAAACTGAAATATCACATGGTCCTAAGTATTCAGACCCTTTGCTCAGTATTTAGTAGGAGCACCCTTTTGATCTACTACAGCCATGAGTCTTTTTGGGAAAGATGCAACAAGTTTTTCACACCTGGATTTGGGGATCCTCTGCCATTCCTCCTTGCAGATCCTCTCCAGTTCTGTCAGGATTGGATGGTAAACGTTGGTGGACAGCCATTTTAGGTCTCTCCAGAGATGCTCAATTGGGTTTAAGTCAGGGCTCTGGCTGGGCCATTCAAGAACAGTCACAGAGTTGTTGTGAAGCCACTCCTTCGTTATTTTAGCTGTGTGCTTAGGGTCATTGTCTTGTTGGAAGGTAAACCTTCGGCCCAGTCTGAGGTCCTGAGCACTCTGGAGAAGGTTTTCATCCAGGATATCCCTGTACTTGGCCGCATTCATCTTTCCCTCGATTGCAACCAGTCGTCCTGTCCCTGCAGCTGAAAAACACGGCCACAGCATGATGCTGCCGTCACCATGATTCACTGTTGGGACTGTACTGGACAGGTGATGAGCAGTGCTTGGTTTTCTCCACACATACCGCTTAGAATTAAGGCCAAAAAGTTCTATCTTGGTCTCATCAGACCAGAGAATCTTATTTCTCACCATCTTGGAGTCCTTCAGGTGTTTTTTAGCAAACTCCATGCAGGCTTTCATGTGTCTTGCACTGAGGAGAGGCTTCCGTTCGGGCCACTCTGCCATAAAGCCCCGACTGGTGGAGGGCTGCAGTGATGGTTGACTTTCTACAACTTTCTCCCATCTCCCTGACTGCATCTCTGGAGTTCAGCCACAGTGATCTTTGGGTTCTTCTTTACCTCTCTCACCAAGGCTCTTCTCCCCCGATAGCTCAGTTTGGCCAGACGGCCAGCTCTAGGAAAGGGTTCTGGTTGTCCCAAACGTCTTCCATTTAAGGATTATGGAGGCCACTGTGCTACAAGTACAGCAGAATTTTTTTGTAACCTTGGCCAGATCTGTGCCTTGCCACAATTCTGTCTCTGAGCTCTTCAGGCAGTTCCTTTGACCTCATGATTCTCATTTGCTCTGACATGCACTGTGAGCTGTAAGGTCTTATATAGACAGGTGTGTGGCTTTCTTAATCAAGTCCAATCAGTATAATCAAACACAGCTGGACTCAAATGAAGGTGTAGAGCCATCTCAAGGATGATCAGAAGAAATGGACAGCACCTGAGTTAAATATATGAGTGTCACAGCAAAGGGTCTGAATGCTTAGGACCATGTGATATTTCAGCTTTTCTTTTTTAATAAATCTCCAAAAATGTCAACAATTCTGTGTTTTTCTGTCAATATGGGGTGCTGTGTGTACATTAATGAGGGGAAAAAATGAACTTAAATGATTTTAGCAAATGGCTGCAATATAACAAAGAGTGAAAAATTTAAGGGGGTCTGAATACTTTCCACTGTATATATATATATATATATATATATATATATATATATATATATATATATATATATAGGGAAAGTGGGGTGAGTTGTGCCAGTTTTTACTCAAAGTGACTTTAAAGTAAGGCCATGGCAGTAATGCCTTCAACTTAAGAATGTACATATATTCCAGGATGTGGTGCATCCCTGAGAACAATAACTTTGGATCTGAAATAAATAGTTTCAAAAATATAGCTTTTGGGAAAAAAGTGGTCTCGTGGCACAACTTGCCCCTGGTGCGGGGTAAGTTGTGCCTTTGGGGAGAATAAGTTGGGTTAAATTGTGCCAGTCATTTCTGAAGTAAAACAGAACATGTTAATGTTATGAACTGTATGCTATATGAAAGCAAGACAAATTCAATACAAAAATACTCATTTAAGGTTTTTTTAGATATTTTCACCCTATTGGAATAAGTCATATTTTGTAGATTTTGGGAAAACACAAAAAACTTAAATACACAATATATGATATTTGTGAATCATTTCAGGCAAAAAGGCTTTGGCAATAGAACACTCTCTGTCAATAATATAAGAATACACTGCGTTCCAAATTATTATGCAAGTGACATATCAGTAAGATTTCAGTAGAATAAACATTCAGATTTTAGTATTTCTAAGAATGTTTGTTTGTTTATTTATCCATGTCTTTTTAGATAACTGGTATCAATCTCAAACAAAATAATTTGCCAGATCTATGGAAACCCTACTTAGAGGTTGTTCCACATTATTAAGCAAGTCACAGTTCTCATGCAATATGAAGAGGAAGAAAGATCTTTCTGAAGATGAAAATATCTGTTTGCTGCTCAACACTGGCTTTTTTTTATAGCTGCCCTTTTAATACAAATATTTTTTTTGACAGGAACTTTCATTAATAAGCCTTTATCTGACCGAGTTCTGCTGTGCTCTAAATCACTCACAAATCTTATGATAATTTGATAATCTCCATTCAGTTTTCATACAATATTAGTTGTTTTCATGCCTTTTGCACAACATTGCACCATTTCATGCTTTTCATCTTCAGAAAGTGCATTTTATAAGTGTGTAGCATGATGGGTTTTGGTCTAAAATCAAGAATGTCACATAGTTTAACTGCTAAAATGTAAGAGTACAATGTACAATTACAAATTAATAATATGTTGAAAATATCATAAGTGGGGGTGAGCTGTGTTACTGGCACAACTTAACCCAGGCACTTTGGCACAAATCACCCAGACCCACAAGTTTGAAAACTATCATGATCCAGCAGTTAAGAGCTAACATCATGCTAACTTGTATAGACTCATTGTGAGCCTGCTAAAGCACTAAAACATGTGTGAAATGTTTTCAAACTTGTCTATAATTGTTCAGACACTACAATCAAAAAACCTTTATCATAGAAATTTTATTTTGAAAGGAAAAAAAATGTTTTTTGAGCTAAAATGTGCTTTCCTCTCATGCCATGTGTCTCTCTTCTATGGAGGATGAGTAAAATGGGTCACAGACCAATTTCTTCTATGGTTTTCAGAAAAATGGAACTACTCCCCCCTGCATAAATCACCCCACTCTCCCCTATTCCCCTATATATATATATATATATATATATATATATATATATATATATTATGTGTGTATTTTTTTTCCCATTAAAACCAAAGATGTTCATGATTGTATATCAAGAGCAGGGACATGTTTGTGTGCATTTTGTTTTGTGATTTCACTGGAACAAATAGAGAGTCTCCGCAACAGCCTTAAGCGATAGATTGCGTGCTCGTCTGTGTGAAAACTGAGCACGAGCACTAAGAACACTGTTGCCTTCCGCCACTGATAACACAGGCAGTGAGCACTCAGCATGACTTCAAAATCAACAAATTCCAGATCGCTCCTTATATAACACAAACGAATGAATGGCCAATATCTGCAGATGTTTATTTTGCATTAATTAGGTACATCTGTACCTCGAGATGTTTCAAAAAGTCATAGGGACAATATCAACGCTGATAAAAAGTGGTGGGGCATTTACACCAGTGAATGATCGACCGCAGATTAGTCGATTCCAATAAACCTGTGCAATGTGTTCATTTAAAGTAAACTTTTCTTATTCATGCTGGCTATTTTACAACAACAATTGACGGACAGATCTTGATGCCAATATGTTCATTTGTGCCTCACGCTCACTCACTGATAGCCACATCTAAATACATCTAAAAATCATATCTGTATGACACTTAGGCCTGGTTTAACAGACAGGGCTTAGATTAAGCCAAGATAAGGCCTTAGTTCAGTTAGGACATTTAAGTAGCTTTTATAAATGTGCTTTAGAAAATAACATGAAATAACCATGAAATATTTTAATATACTATCTCTGTATTTAAAAAATGTATTTAGATAACACTTATAGTACACTTAGTATTAACTAAATATATTTTTAAATACAGAAATAGTACATTAACAGCACATTTTACTTCATATTTCATGGTGTCTCAAAATAGCACAGTTGAGTACACTTAGATGTTCTTAAGATTATCTTAAGAAGTACTAAAGAAGAATTTTTAGTATATTAAGTACAAAATTAGTGTGCGAAAATAGAGCACTTTAAGTACATTATAGAAGTGTACTTTTTTTCACCTAGGATCTCTCGGAGATATTGGTATAGTAATAGAGATTGGCCATTGGTAATGGATATGGCAATGTTAATGTATTTGGTCTTGGCAGAATAGATCTGCTACGCTGCTGCTGCAGAGCAAGTACCAAGACTTGTGGGTGGAGTTGTAGGGATTGGTGCTGATGGCATGGCTGAATCCATGACAGTACGCCCCACAGCTTCTGATGACTGCGGTGGTCTGTGATGGGGGCTACCTCTACAGCTGGATGTGGGTTGGTTTGGATGATTGGCATGAAGGTTTGTTAGCAGAGCAGGATCCAGGACATCCTCTTGTGTCACCCAGTATCTTTTGTCTGGTCCATAACCCTCCCAGTCAATCAGGTATTCAATTCAGTTGCCCCGTGTCCGGGAGTCCAGGATGGTATGGACAGTGTAGATGAGGCCCACATCGGATTCCACTGGAGGAGGAGGCGTGTCATCTGCTGATGTTCACAGAGGACCACTGATGATTGTGGCAGTATAACCTCAGGTAGCGTCCAATCTCTTGAATCTTGTGCTCAATTTGCCCATTTGAATGGCAGTTGTTACCCAGAAGATAAACTCACTGATACACCTAAGAGTTGAAAGAATGCTTTCCACACTCTGGAAATGAACTGTGGAGATGAGTGAATTGAGTCCATGAGGGGACATAAGGCATTTGGAACACAGATGAGCCCCTCAGGCCCTCTTGTGGAGCTGGTTCCACCTATGTAGTTTCTGGGATCTGTTCGTCGAGTGTCCACTGGATCGCACCAATGATAGGGTGGAGGGAGTATTGGCTCAGGTTGGTCAAAAGGTAAGTCTGGAGCATATAAACAGGACAAAGCACCAGACTTAATGTTCTTGTGTCCTGGCCTTTAGGAGACCATAAAGTGGATTGAGTCAAGGAGTGAGTCTTCTGGATTTCTGCAGGTACTCCAAATTACGATGGTCAGTGATTAACTCGAACAAATGTTTTGCTCCCTCCAGCCAATGTCTCCACTCCTCCAGTGCTAATTTGATTGCCAACAGTTCACGGTCACCGATGCCTTAATTCTGCTCTGCCGGGGACAGTTTCTTGGAGAAGAAGGCACAGGTTTGGATGGATCTCCCTGCCGCTGTGATAGTACACCTCTCCCACACCACTGGCGGAGGCATCCACTTCGGTGATGAATGGTAGTTCAGGATTGGGATAAGCAAGAATGGGAACGTGACAGAATGCGTCCTTCAGAAGTTTGAAGGCCTCCGTGGCAGAAGGATTCCAGGACAGAGACTTGGTCAGGGTATGAAGAAGGGAGGTAAGAAGGGAGTGGAGAGGTAATCTTGCTGAAATTGGAAATTAACTTGCGGTAGAAATAGGCAAACCCTAGGAATCGCTGTAGTTCCTTGATGGATTTGGGTAGTGGCCAATTCTTAACTGCTTCTACCTTCCCCTGGTCCATGGTGATGCTAAGTCAGCAATGACATATCCTAGGAAGTGAATGGAGGAATGATGGAATTCACATTTTCCAGCTTCAAATAGAGTTGGTGTTCCCGTAGCTTCTGAAGGACCTGTGTAACGTGATGGCGATGGTTGGCCAGGTTCCGGGAGTATGTCAGGGTGTCATCAATGTAGATTATGACAAAATGATGGAGGAACTCCCGGAACACCTCATTCATAAATCCCTGGAATATGGAGGGTGAGTTGGACAGCTTGTATGGCATAATCTGATATTCATAGTGGCCTGATGGTGTAATGAACACAGTCTTCCATTCATCACCCCTCCGTATCTAGATGAGGTCCAACTTAGTGAGTATGCATGTGCCCTTTAGCTGTTCAAGTGTGGTAGGGACCAGGGGAATTGTATAACAGTACATGACAGTCTGAGCATTGAGAGTTGATACAGGGCCTTAAGCCTCCATCCTTTTTGGCCACGAAGAAGAAGCTAGAAGTGGCAGGTGAGATAGAGGGTTTCTTGACAAGGGAAGTCTTGATGAAGAGCCTCCTCAAAGTACTCCTCCATGGACTTCTCCTTTGGGATCAACAGAGGATCAATCTTACGGTGAATCTTACAGTGTCAAAACTCCGCTCAGTGCCGCTGGCAACACCTCCGCTTTGGGGTGTGTCTGTAGCGAGTGTTTAATCTAAGTTTTTTTTTCAAAGCATGGACAATATAATCATCAGAGATGCACACGATTACATTTAGAAATAGGCAAGCTTTGTTTCCAGATGCCCCAAGTAAAGATATCCTGTCAGATTTCTAAACTTTTATAAACCCACCAGTATAATCACAATGAAAGCATCCAAACTGCAATATTAAACACATATATAACAACTGCAAAACGTACACTGTGTAAACAATATGATTTACACACAATCCAGCATAAACTCCAGCACTACCTGGTCCGCAATCAATCCCACAATGCACCGTGTGAGCGTAAATCTCGACTTCCATAGGAATGAATTCAAAACACTCACCAGTGGACACTCACCATTAATCTTAGGTTAGTTGGCCCCAGGCAGCAGTTCAATGGCACAGTCCCATGGCCAATGACGTGGAAGCTTAGCTGCAGCTCGCCTAACCGAACACATCCTGAAATGCCCTATATTCCCTGGGAATCTCTTATTGGGATTCTAGTACGGGACTCTCGATGGTCTTGGAGAAAACTACTATGGCAGTCACAGTTATTTGAGGAAGTTAGAGGCAGTTCTTGAAGCAATGTGGACTCTTAGATAAGATCTCCCCTGTCGACCAGTTGATTTGAGGTGAGTGGATCATCATCCCAGGATGATGTCAGAAAAATTTCCTCCAGCACCAGAAAGGAAATCTCCTCATGATGTATTACGCCAGTATTTAGAGTGAAAGTGGGTGTGCAGTGGATTATTGCTCCTCGTCCCAGCAGCTTTCCCAGGTATCACGTGGATATTCAGATCCTTCTGTCAGGGGATTTTCTCGAAGTTGAGATGTTGGAGGAGTTCTCTCAAGATGAAATTGAGTCAATGAGGGCCTGAGCTGTAGTGGAACAACCAAGGGGTAGTCACTGATACTGTAGTCTTTGTGAGAGAGAAATTATTGGTGGTAGTTAAATGGTACTCACCACTGGATGAGGAGGACGAATGGGACAGTTTGAGATTAGATTACCTTAATCTCTACAGTACAAACAGAGATGGTTACTGATGCGTCGCTGGCGTTCAGATTGGGACAGTGTATATTAGACCTGTTCTTGATTGAATAACTTTAATAGCTTTAATAAGAATACTTTTCTTACTTGAATGCTGCTGTTAACAGAAAGAGATAAACAGAAGAGCTAAGCTAATAGGGCAGATTCCGTCACCAGTTGTGGTCGGGGCCTGTTCCAATGTGATATCACATTGGAGTACATACTTGAATGGCTTATTTTGAGACACAGTTTCAGATTAGGGAAAATAACAAACAAGAGTAGATGGATTTTTACCACAATAGGATGGTTGTGTACACATACTGCAGACTCATAAATATGCTCAAAAACAATATAAAAGTGAATTGTGCATAATAGGTCCCCTTTAACTCAAGGTGAAGTGTTTCAATTTATATGATCATTTGTTTTTAACAAAGCGCCTTTAAAAAAATAACATTAATCATAACAGTTACCAGGAGAAGTTGCTGACAGTACATAATACATGCTTGTTAAGGAGCAACTAAAATGCATTAAACTTCTAATCATGTCTTCTAAATGATGTTACAATTACGTTGCTCCGAATGAGTCCCTCTAGGTATGAGTCATTTAAAAAACTAAGAATCATTTCTGCAAGTATTTGTGAAACATCCCTCTGTGACTTCTTTTCACTTAAATTCACTGTTCTATCATTCTGGTGTCCTCAGATAATCTATGAGGCTTTTTGCAGTCTTGAGTTAAAAACGAAACGTTGCCTTACCATATGATTTCATTTTGTTTTAGGAGAACGTTAGATAATTTGAGCACCTTGCGAGAAAGTGGGAATGCATTTCCATATTGCATTTGAGGTCATGCAGGGACGAAAAAGCTAATTAGTGTTTTTTGAGTTTGAAATCCAGTGCATTTGATGTAATGTGCTCTTCTGGTTGCGAGTATTAAGTTCTGTATTAAGCATAACATTTTGGGTTCAAAAGAGCTTTAGCACTCCTGCCAGCTGGTAATTAAAGCGTACAGCATGTGAACATTTCAGTGAGAAGGATGGACCATGATTTTCCTTATTTTAAATTGAATGTAAACTAGATTTTTAACATTATGTTTATGCATCTTTTATACTGTATTTGTTTTCTGTTATTTTGCAAAGCAATTTTTCACCTTTTCAGTATCTAAATGCTCTTCCATTTGTGTTTGGCCAAAATAAGTAATGGACATTCAACTGGTACTCAGTTAAAAAGGCCTTTAGTAGGACACATTTTATACCCTCAGACATTCTGTTGGTGTTTCATAGCTCATAAAAATGAATTACTGATTTATTTAAGCGTTAACTTTATCTCAGACGTTTCTCCTAAAATTCCTCAGGACAAATACAGTAGAAACAAAAGATGCAATTGTTGAATGTCAAATTAGGGAGCTAAATGTGGATTGCATAGAATGAATGATTTGGTTTGGAAGAGCTGATTAATAATATTTGAATTCACATTGAAATCTCCATGAAATCTTTGGAATCGTTATTAAAGGTGCCCTCGAATGAAAAATTGAATTTATCTTGGCATAGTCAAATAACAAGAGTTCAGTACACGGAAATGACATACAGTGAGTCTCAAACTCCATTGTTTCCTCCTTCTTATATAAATCTCAATTGTTTAAAAGACCTCCGAAGAACAGGCAAATCTCAACATAACACCGACTGTTACGTAACAGTCGGGGTGTACGCCCCAATATTTGCATATGCCAGCACATGTTCCCAACATTATGAAAGGCATTAGACAAGGGCAGCCAGTATTAACGTCTGGATCTGCACAGGTGAATCAACAGACTAGGTAAGCAAGCAAGAACAATAGCGAAAAATGGCAGATGGAGCAATAATAACTGACATGATCCATGATATTTTTAGTGATATTTGTGAATTGTCTTTCTAAATGTTTCGTTAGCATGTTGCTAATGTACTGTTAAATGTGGTTAAAGTTACCATCGTTTCTTACTGAATTCACAGAGACAAGAGCTGTCGCTATTTTCATTATTAAACACTTGCAGTCTGTATAATTCATAAACACAACTTCATTCTTTATAAATCTCTCCAACAGTGTAGCATTAGCCATTAGCCACGGAGCACAGCCTCAAATTCATTCAGAATCAAATGTAAACAATATAACAGTATACAATACTCACATAATCCGACGCATGCATGCCTCGTGCATGACGAACACTTTGTAAAGATCCATTTGAGGGTTATATTAGCTGTGTAAACTTTGTTTATGCACTGTTCAAGGCAAGCGCGAGCTCCGTGGGCGTGGAGCACGAGAATTAAAGGGCCAGTATCCCTGAATCGGCTCATTTATAATGATGCCCCAAAATAGGCAGTTAAAAAAATGAATTAAAAAAAATCTATGGGGTATTTTGAGCTGAAACTTCACAGACACATTAGACTTATATTACATCTTTTTAAAAACAAGTTCTAGGGCACCTTTAAGTGTAAATACTCTCCAAAATGCATTTGAGACAATCCGCTGGAGGTGGTTTGAAATGCATACAAAACACAAGTCAGCCAAGTGTAAATCAGGTAAATGTATTTTGCAGTCCTACATTGTGATTTTAAAACTCTGTAATCATTACAGAGCAAATTAAGAGTGAACTCAGCCATCCTCTCATCCAATTTGGATAGAAATATCTGCGATTGTTGTTGTCACGCTGCCTTTATTCATTATATGGATTTAGACCTCTTTGCCAACGTTATGGTAAAATAACAGCTGGTGGTTCAAGTACTGCTGGCATCAAATCCAACATACAAGGAGAATTAAATCAAAGGAGAGCATCCACTTGAGACAATTATGTCAATTAAGACAACTAACATTGTGTTATAATTATAAACATCGGGGTGTTGTGATGCACACTCTCTTTTAAAACCTGCAGACATCGTGAACACACCCAAATTAGTGCATCAAATCACAAATCTAATTCTGTCTGTAATGTTGCTGCTATCCATCCATCCATCCATCCATCCATCCATCCATCCGTTTTGAAAAGCTTTGTTGTTCTACTTAAAAATGATATATATGAATTAATTTTTTTTTTTTTTTTTTCATAATCATTTTAATTTACTTAAATTCAAATCACAGTTTCAATTATGCATCATGTTTAGTACTTCAATTAAAATTCAGGAATTTGTTTGGAATTTAAATGGCTTTCTTTTCATATGTGTCAATGGCACACAACCCTGCTCTTCACCTTTTTATTTTAGCACATTTATATATTGCCTCCACTAATTTAACTTCAATATTTTGGCTAAATTTGCAAGTCTTTTTAAAGTGATAATGAAAGCCAAAATGAATCTTGGGACTGTGATATCTTGTGGACGACATCAGCAAATCAGCACAAATGAGCTTATTAGCAGGTAATCTACATTTTTTTTGTCAGCCTTATGTCCCATTCGTGCAGTGATTAAAAGTCATCTAGGCTTCCATGCATAAAATAAAAAAGTATTACTTTTTACTAAGTAAACTGATTAAACAATCAGACAAATTTCACGTTAGTTGTTCCATTCCTTTAGAATAAATATTTGATGAGCTCAGTCTCCCATGTACCACCACCAATAACATAAAGGAGGACCAACACAGACAGAACACTGCCTCAGGAAACACCTCAACAGCTCATTCTTCAAGCAGGTACCCACATGCTGTGAAATTTCTCAGTTCGTCAGGTAAATCCGCAGCCAATTAGGAACCGTGCCAGCACGGACTGCATAATACTGCGCACAGTCAAAGAGGATTTCATGATCAACTGAATCTGGAGCCGCACTAAGCCGCACATCTGCCTTTAAAGAGGCAACTGGAGATTTGTTCTTGTTTCATGTATTGATTTTCGATTTAGCGGACTTCACAGCAGGAAATAAACACATATAGTTTGCATTACAGAAAAGGAAATTTTTCAGAGTCACTCTGGTTTTTGTTCATCATTAGTCTTTCGTAATGTCGTTTATCTGCAGAAAAGCAGGCCGGAGAGCTGTAGCAGTCCATCAAATGCATGAACCCGTTGAAGCCATGTGATGCTAGTGTGCCGATTTTTCATTGAGTGTGGAAACGCTGCCAAAGAAAATCGTTACTTCCAATTGGGAGACATAATTGCAAATTTATTTTGCGTAAACTGTCATCAGTGCTCAGCTAACAAAAAATGGCAGTTGTTTGTTGTTGTGTGTGTACTGGCGGGAGAGCGACAGACACAGAGAGATGTAATACTTGTTTGGATGATGTGTCTTTATCAGTCTAGTGTCTTGGCAGATGGCTTACTGAACCCTAGTGACACTGTGTGTGTGTGTGTGTATGTATGTATGTGTGTGTGTGAGTGTGTGTGAAAGAGAGACACAAATGCCAGCTGGAGCTACAGTCTCAGACAGTTGAATGATTGACCTCTTTGACTTCAGCTATCTCTCTCTCTCGCTCTCTCTCTTTCTCTCTAACACATAAATTCTATTTTCCAGTTAAAAAATAATGACGCCTGGTTTCCTTACAGAGCCAAAAGTTAAAGATCCTGCTGGAACGTGACAATGAAAGCAAAGTGTTTACTTTGGGATGTCGATGTTAAGAAATAGCTCGGCCAAAAGTGAAAAGTCTGTCAATATTTATTTACCCTCACATTGTTCCAAATGACTTTCTTTCTTCTGTGGGGCATAAGAGGGGAATGTTTGCAAAATATTCAGGTCACTCTTTCCATACAAAAAAAGAAAATGGAAGTGAAAAGGTCTTTTAAGCTCCAATAGAACACAAAACACTCCATAAAAGATTCATAAAAACAGTCAATATGACTTCTGTGCTTTACAATCTTCGATATTTCTATTTCAAGGTCACTAGCTTTGTATGGGGAACAAACAGGCATTAAGATCCAAATTTGGTGCATTTTCAGTGGATAAACTTAAATTTCAGTTTTGCATCAGGAACTAGCATAGCATAGCTCATGAGTCATGAGCATAGCTTTTTGCTGCTATTTGTCATTTTTGGAGCTTGTAAGACCATTTCACTGTCATTATATCGTCGTTGTCATGCGGAAACCTTGTATTTCTATACTCAAAAAAATGAACTTTCACTGTTGTTAGTTTCACTCAAACCACCCTTGTTCACATTAATTAAAAAACTCATGTAACTACATGAACGTAATTTAACTGCGTTGTTTCTACTAAAATTGAGTATTGTCAGCTTTACTTAGTAAGTGTTTGTTCAGTCAACTTAACATTGCTGTGTGAAACGCACACATTATTGTTGACATAACTAACTGTGCAGTGGATCCGTAGTTCCCAGCATGCTTTTGCAAGGGACTGCATTAGGAGAGTAAATTTAGGGATTAAAGTGTTATTTTATGTGTTTTTCAGTAAAGGGAAAGATGTTGTTAATTTATGTTAGTGTTTAACGTTCAGTTATGTTGGACATTTGGAGTAGTTTCTGTAATGTTTTTGAATTTTGTGGTTACCTATCATGCAGAAGAGTGTCGCCTGTGTTTAGGCTGTGCGCACTCATATACGCATGTTTATAGGATGAAATTCCTGCCTTCAATTCAATTGAATTTGTTCAATTAGTTATTTTTTTTGAGTGCATTTTGGGGTGAGGGGCTGCATTCTGATATGTTGTATCCTTTTTATTTAAATGATTATTCAAAAATAAAATGTGTTCACCTTACGTAATCAACATAACATTATTAAGTAAACTGCACATATAAATATTATGTAACAGTGACATTCAAATGATTTGTATATTTTACTCAAAGAAATTTTGTCAGCTTTACTTGAATTTCTTTTGTTCATTTAACTAAATAGTTTTTTGTACAAATTACTCAATATTGTTGCATGGAACCACTTGACACTTATTTTTTAAGTAAATCCAACAATTCATTTTGTGTGAAAATGAGTGTAAAACCATACTTTTCAAGAAATTAAAAAAAAACAATATATTATTTAAATAATTAAACTCGGCACTGACAAAGTTGATATTGTGGCTTTATATGTGGTCAGACATTTTACCAAAATCAAGCTTGACCAGTGAATTTCGGGCACATGTTTTGTATGTCATTAGAACAGCCACATCTGAGTAAGTGCATTGCATAAGCTTTCATCAACTTACAGGTTATAAAGTTTACTGTATCTATGCTGGTCTTTTTTTTTTCTGTCATTTGGCCAAATTCTCATGTTATTAAAGACAAAGTGATAAAGTCAGACTATTTATAAGTGACAAAGTCTTTATATATATATATATATTTCTTGAGTAAAGAAAACGCTGTACTTATTCATACAACCAGTTCTTTATTTAAAGGTGCCCTAGAACTTTTTTTAAAAAGATGTAATATAAGTTTAAGGTGTCCCCTGAATGTGTCTGTGAAGTTTCAGCTCAAAATACCCCATAGATTTTTTTTTAATTCATTTTTTTAACTGCCTATTTTGGGGCATCATTATAAATGAGCCGATTCAGGGCTACTGGCCCTTTAATTCTTGTGCTCCACGCCCACGGAGCTCGCGCTTGCCTTGAACAGTGCATAAGCAAAGTTTACACAGCTAATATAACCCTCAAATGGATCTTTACAAAGTGTTCGTCATGCATGCGGCATGCATACATCGGATTATGTGAGTATTGTATACTGTTATATTGTTTACATTTGATTCTGAATGAATTTGAGGCTGTGCTCCGTGGCTAACGGCTAATGCTACACTGTTGGAGAGATTTATAAAGAATGAAGTTGTGTTTATGCATTATACAGACTGCAAGTGTTTAATAATGAAAATAAGCACCAGCTCTTGTCTCCGTGAATACAGTAAGAGACGATGGTAACTTTAACCACATTTAACAGTACATTAGCAACATGCTAACGAAACATTTAGAAAGACAATTTACAAATATCACTAAAAATATCATGGATCATGTCAGTTATTATTGCTCCATCTGCCATTTTTCGCTATTGTTCTTGCTTGTTTACAGTCTGTTGATTCACCTGTGCAGATCCAGACGTTACTGGCTGCCCTTGTCTAATGCCTTTCATAATGTTGGGAACATGGGCTGGCATATGCAAATATTGGTGCGTACACCCCGACTCGTAACAGTCGGTGTTATGTTGAGATTCACCTGTTCTTCGGAGGTCTTTTAAACAATTGAGATTTATATAAGAAGGAGGAAACAATGGAGTTTGAGACTCGCTGTATGTAATTTCCATGCACTGAACTCTTGTTATTTGACTATGCCAAGATAAATTCAATTTTTAATTCGAGGGCACCTTTAACCTTTGCATTGCAAACAAGCAGAGACGATCGAAAATGACACTTTATTCATGATTGAGTGGAGTTATAAGGTTTGACTGACAGTTTGAGGAACCAATGGAGATACAAGGTTAGTCACAAGCTCTTTTTAATTATTTTCATTGGTTAAATATTTACAAAACCCACAGACAGACGTAAGGGGTTACCAATATTAATCATTTATGTGCACACACACAAATTGAAGTGACGATATGGACAAGAATAGTCATGAATTCACTTTATGTGCTCAACTGAAGGGAAAAAAGTCGTATGTGTTTGGAAGACAGAATTTTCATTTCTGGGGTAAGCTATTGCACCATCATGCTCTCGGGTGATGGACAGTAGTAAAGGCATGAGGCAGACCTTGTCAAAAACCTCCAATAAAAAAAGGACTGGTGGTCTGCAGTGACAGATGTGTGTATGGTGTAATAACTAGAGACAGACACAAGGCACAGCCGGGAACAGTACTAGTATGTGTGGGGCTTAATCTACTGTCATGTGTGCCAGAAAATTCTTTTTTTTTTATATCATTTCAAAATTTCAGATAAGTACCATAGCCATACAATACATTGGTAACATATCTTTCTGGTAGTTAAATTACACATTATGTTTTATAGTTAAAATAACTGTTTTCTATATGAACAGATTTTAAAATGTAATTTATTCCTGTGATGTCAAAGCTGAATTTTCAGCATCATTACTTCTCCAGTCTTCAGTGTCACATGATCCTTCAGAAATCACTCTAATATGATGATTTGATGCTCAATAAATTTTTTTTATCAATGTTAAATACAGTTGATATGTTTGTGGAAATCGTGATACATTTTCTTTTTCTTTGATGAATAGAAAGTTCAAAAGAACAGCATTTATCTGAAATAGAAATCTTTTGGAACATTATAAATGACTTTACTGTTGATTATGATCAATTTAATGCATCCTTGCTGAAAAAACAAAACAAAAAAACAACTTAATTTAGTTGGTAACACACACACAATACACAAATGTCACACTTTCATGAGAATGACCAATGTATTTTGCAATGTATCTTTATTTTTCTTATTTTTGTGTGATTGGATATCGATTCCATTGTTAAATATTCTAAATTGAGGGTGTGACAGGCTGGATGAGGTCTTTTACTTTTATTGTGCTCTCAGTGTTTATGAACAGGTTTACTAGAAGAGAGATCAATATTATGTTCAACTATGCCCATGCAAAAGGAAACATGGCTCTATGTTTGAAAGACGAAATCGAGAAGTTAATTATAAAGGTCTTTTACATGTTCGCCGCTGAGCAATATTGCATTTGTGACAGGGTTTTTTCCTCCCTTTTTTTTCCCCAAGCTATCCATATGCCATTTTAATCATGAGAGGGCTCAGACCTCTTTGGGAGAAAATGTTTTAACATTTTATTGCATGAAGTGATCAATAAAGCACCTTGAAGTCTGTTCTCTCATAAATCATTCTCTTCTGCTCTTTTCTGCCTCCCTTCAATAAATATTTAGACTTCAAGCCGTTTATCTTCCCCTCTGTCTCACTTGAAATATAGGACTTTTATGGCTGTATATGGTGCATTTTTGGGTCTCTAATATTTGTTTTCCACAGACAAAAGACAGTCATGCATGTTTGGAAGGACATGAGGGTGAGTAAATGATGACAGATGTTCATTCTGAGTGAACTATTCCCTTTAGCTTTAGCGGTTAAAAAAAAAATAATAATAATATAATTTTGTGTCAAAGTAGAAATAAGCACAAACATGAAAAGCTAAGTAAAGTCAACTGTGAATACATCACTACATAAGAGTGTGACCTTTATTTTGTCTGGTGTGCAGATATTACACACTTGTACTAATAAACCCTCTCAAATGTGTGTGAAAACACTTGATGGAGCTAAACTGTTGAGCCATTCTCCCCGTTTAAGTCACTTAAGCCGAGGAGTCAGTTGCAAAACCCAATCGATTGTCTCATTCTTTGGTTCTCACGCACTCATTCAGAGTTTGACATCAGAAGGTCAGCGTGTGGGCCGCAGTTTTGACGTCATTCGCTGCGAAGAGCAGTGGGCCATTGGTGCTGAGAACTCGTCAAGTGTCCTCATTATCAAATACACCTCTAATGAGTCACCCGCTCTAGAAAAATGAGCGTATGTGGGTAATGTGCACATCTAAATTGGAACTTCCCATTGACTTAATTGAAGCTAATTACTGGTGCTACTGCAAGCAACGCTATTATTACTCATATATGCTTAGGGATTTGTTCAAAACTAAATCTTAAAGGAACAGTTCTCTAGTCGACAACAAATGCTAGACTGAAACACTCTTCTTCGCTCTTTAAATGCTTAAACATTAGTCTTTATATATAGTGTGTCTTGTGTAAAGAAAACATTGCACTTATTATTTACCCTTGCATTGCAAACAAGCAGACGATCCAAAATGTGTGCAGCACTCGAAACACGAGGTTTAATCACAAGCTCTTTGTAATACTTTTCATTGGTCAAACATGTTCAAAACCCACAGCCAGACGTAAAGGGTGACCATTAAAAGTAAAAGAAAATAAAATGCGAGGTTTCCACCCAACAGCGACAATATAAATTTCCCAAGTTCGTTTCCTCATAAAATCTTTAAGCTAATAAGGTTAAGCATATTTGGCTTGCTGTCTGCTGTGGAGGGGATCGAGGAAGCAGCTTTAACTCGAGCTTGGATATACCCCCCAGGGACTACTATTGCCTGGAAGAGGAGTATGATAGATGAGATGCCTAAATTATGTGGTGGAGTTGGGGAGGTGGAGGGATATCAAACCAACTGATGCCAGAGCAGGGTGAGTAGTTGCTTATATGCTCTGGTCGTTAATTGAAAGATTAGGGTTCCCGTCTCTTGAAATTATGTTTGAATTTCACTAATTGAAAGATTAGATGGGTTCACTCCTCCTGAAATTACGTTGTAAACTTCACTTAAATCCAGTGATTTATATATCCACAGCTGTTTCTGTGGATATTCACCTCTATTATTAGATTCACCTCTGTTACTGGACATCTGATTGCTTTACGACTTTTGCTCAGTTTTTTGTTTGTCTATGAGTTCCAGGAGTAGCTGTGTTGCGCTTTGCGTTATTTGCCTCAGTGAGCGGGTCTCTGCTGATTGTTTGCGTTTCATCTTCTGTTGCAGGGCCTGTTGGGATTCAGTGGAGAGTCATTGTAGGAACAAAACAACAAACAACACTCATCTACAACTGTCCTTATCTCCCAGGAGTCCTCGGTGCTGCGCTGGAAGGACCCATCAATGAAGTTCCACATTCGTATCTGTACTGCCCCACATGTATAACACACATCAAAAATGAATTATCCAACAAACTAGCGCTCAGTAAGTATGCTATGCCTGTTCTCCAACGTGTTCTCTTTCATACATCACCTGCAAAGTCTAAAGTCATATCAGCTCTTTCCAGATCGGATTATTTAGTGTTAGATGCTCCATTGCAGAGTCTCCTAAAATATTAATGGAGCCAGCTTGTGTTTAGCAAGTCAGCTGATACTTAATGGCAATTAATAGCTTCACAAAATGAAGTGTATTTTAAAACATTCATGACTGAACACAGACGCTAGCTAATTTAGCTGTTTATCAAGTAGGTGCAATTTGTTGCATCATTGTTTTACTGAGGAAATCCTCTCAGCGCATTTCAGAGATTCATGTGTTTTTCAAGTTAACTTTGTGAGGTGACAAAATGTAGCTGACTGCAGTTTTACTGTAAAGAGTAAATTTTAACACCACTTAAAAACTCTGAAACTGTGATTAACTATGATTCTGCAGAAAATGGCACAGTTAGCAGTTACCCTAAAGGCATTTAAAAATCTGCTGTAAAACCAAAATAAATGAATAATTTAACATTATTGCAATGTGTATGTTCTGTTTGTTTCATTTTCACTGTGTTCCTGATTACCTGAGTTTCAAATTAGTTTCATTAGTCCCCAATTCCAGACACCTGTTCTGTTTCTATCTTGATTACATTCCTCTGGCATTTAAGCCCTGAGTTATCTTTGTTCATTGTCAAGTATTGTTTTAGGTTATGTTAGTATTAATATGTGGTTGTGTTCTGCTTTGTTACTCCTGAGATCTACTTTATGTTCCTGTTAGTTTTAAATATTATTACAAGTTTGTTTTGTTTGATTCTCTTTCTTCGAGTGCTTCATTACAGCCACAGTGAGACAGTGTTACAGAATATTGGACCCTTGAAAATCAGTAAATTAAGTAGAAAACTATGGACTTACCAGCCGTCCAGCTGCTTTACCTGAAGCAGGAGCATCAAAGCCTCAAGGACCACACTCGTGGACTTATAGAAGTGGCAAGCCTGATGGAATTTCCCTATTGTGAGGCTCGCCTTCCTGGCGCCGGACCTTGGGGAACTTTCGCGGAGTTGGTGCTGGTGAACTGTCCCCATACACCATCTGCCCTGCTGAAGAGGCCATCACCAGCCCTGCTCCAGAGCCGAGCCAGCCATCGCCCACACGCTGCATGGAGTGAACGCCTGCCTCGATGCACAAGATAGTTGAGAGGACTGAGCAAACCATTGCCCTGGAGCCCAAGCCACACAAAGTCTGACCAGACTACACCATGCATCAGCGTGGGACAACTTGCGGAATTCGAGGGTATGGAATGAATCCCTGCCCACACTTTCATCGCTGAGGGTGAGCAGCAGCTGGCCTCTGCATTAGTATTTGATCCCCACTGGTCGCGGCCACCACAAAATTTCCTGCCTCCCCATCCAAAATCAGCCAGTCCATCAGCCCTGCCTCCACTGGTTCCCTTCAGCCCCTCGACTTTTCCTCTAACACCACTCTGTTGTCTGTATCTGTCTTGGGTCTTCTGGTCTCCAGGTCTGCCTAGTCAAGTAGATCCCCTGCCTTCTCCTCCAGCCACTGATCCTGTCACTCCACCTCAGCCCATTGACCTGTTGGCTCAACCTTGGCTCCTCCATTCCTCGGCTCCACCAGGCACCCTCGTCTCTCCGGCTCTTCCTTGGTCAGATGTCACTCTGCCTGCGCCACAGACTTCTGAGCCGTCCACTGCTTTCCGTCTCTCCACCCCTTTAGCTCCATATGGCTCTGCCTTCTCTCCAGTTTCTCACCTCTGTCCTCAGTCCCCTGGCACCCTGGCTTCATCTCAGATGCTTGCAACTGCAGCTCCACCTCTGCCTCCAAGCCCATTGTTGTCACCCTGTCACTAGCTCTTCGTCTGCATGTAGGGCTCCACTTCCACCGGTTTCGCCTTGTCATCCCTACCATGGTGTCGTCAGCCAAGTCTCCACCTCTCTCCCTCGGCTGCACCGTGGGCCTTTGTCCTGGCTGATCTTTGGGTCCCCACCTCACTACTCTTGCTCCTGGCTCCTCCCTGGGTCCTTCCACCGCTATTACCACCTTGGTATCTCCCGCCGCTAACGCCTCTCAGTTCCTTTTACCTGCTCTATGTCCTTCTCCACATCCTCCCACCCACTCACCCTCCTCCTCCTCAAATAGAACTGGGGGGGGGGGGACAAAGGAGGTCTCAGGAGTAACAGAGCAGAACACAACCATGTATTAACACTAACAAAACCTTAAACAATACTGGACAATGAACTAAGGAAACTCAGGGCTTAAGTACCAGAGGAAGGTGATCAAGATAGAAACAGAACAGTTTGGAATTAGGGACTAGGAACACAGTGAACTAAAACAGAACATGCACATTACAGTACCCCCAACATTACAGGGATACTGTAATGTTCCCTGAGTTTCTAATTAGTTTCATTAGTCCCTAATTCCAAACTGTTCTGTTTCTATCTTGATCACCTTCCTCTGGTATTTAAGCCCTGAGTTTCCTTAGTTCATGGTTGTGTTCTGCTCTGTTACTCCTGAGACCTCCTTTGTGTTCCTGTTAGTTTTGAATATTATAATTATAATTATAATTATCATTATTGTTTTGTTTGATTCTTCTTTCTTCAACCGCTTCATTACAGCCACAGCGACACAGTGTTATATATAAATATTATTATATAAATTATTAGAAGTTACTACGGTGTTCTGAGTGCTTACCAAATGGTTGCTAGGTTGTTACTAGGCGTTTACTAGGTTGTTGTGGGTGGGTTACTTAGTGGTTGCTTTTCATTTTTTTGTTTTGTTTTGTTTTTTGGAAAACCCACAAGAATGAAGGACAGGTCGTCGCCATCTAAAGCAATGATGAAAATGTGCGCTCAGTGTCTGGGGAGCTTACTGACGTCCGGGCAATCTCAAGGGGCGTGCAGAAGTTCGTAAGAGCCTCACATCAGTATCGGCAGCGATGGGTGACTGCAGAGGCCTGGGTGTCCTTTCAGATAAAAGCTAATTACACAGAGCACATGCAGGAGGTCGTAACAAAGAGATGAGAGAGGACGTCCAGCTTTAATATCACTGTGTGTGTGTGTGTGTGTGTGTGTGTGTGTGTGTGTGTGTGAGGAGCTGTCACTGCTTCCAGTGATGGATTTATTGTGTATGCTAATCTGCCGTACTTCATTAGAAGCTTTGAAATATAATTAAGCAAATTAATTAAAACAGTCCTCTTAAAAGTCATACACAAACACAGATGCACACGGCACACGTCTGTTAGAGTAATTACAGTCTTCCACGACATTAATATCAATATATTTCAGACGACTGGAACCTTTTGAGCTAAATATTAAACATTCAATTAAGTATGAAACACAGGAACTACAGGAGGGAGGGACATAAACACAGACCATTAAACCAGAACAGATTATTCACACACACACACACACACACACACACACACACACACACACACACACACACACACACACACACACACACACACACACACACACACCAGGAGTTTGATCATAGCAGACGGTCCCTGTTGCAGACACAATTATTCTGATTATTGTGGTGCAAAGCCTTTGAAAAGTTATTAGCACTTTCTGTTGTCCTTCGCATAATGTAATTTGGATCATATTAATTCGTAAAGATGCTCTAAATCATCATTTATTTCGCACATACAGATGATGTCCTCTACTTCTCTGACTGTTCTTGCAATGTAAAACTTTCTCACTCTCTCTCTCTCAGTAGCTGTTTGAGATTTAATGAGCTTTATTGGCATGACAAATAATTGTACATTTGTATTGCTAAAGCATTTGTGAGCTAAAAATAATGCTTAAGTGTTTGAGCTTGGTTTGCGGTGTGCACGTTGCTATGTGGTTTCTGTGGTGTTGTGCGTTTCACAATGTGCTTTAACCCCGGGTTTCTGTCATTCTAAACCCTGCTTTTAACCCCAGGAAAGGAAAGTTTCACACTTTAAAAACCATAATTTACATTTTCAACTAAAAAAGGAAAACTTTTTATGATTTTTGGACATTCATTTACATGACAATGGCATTTTGGTGGCCTGAAAACGCAAACTTTTGAAAACGTCTCCGTGTAAACAACAAAAAAACGTGAATCTGTGAAAACGATGACGTCATGCACATGCGCATTAAACTTAATAACTTGACAGTAGCCTACAGTCTGCATTACAATAGGCCTATATAATAGGATCGCAGTGCTAGAGCCAATATGTAAACATATTGCATACAAATAATGCCGTCAACCCGGGGTTTAGGAGTGTCCAGTCAGTGTGAAACGTCAGCTTATGAATACCCAAGATTAATTGCTAAACCCGGGTTAAAATTCTGAGAAGTGTGTCATTACCCTGTTAAAGGTATAGTTCACCCAAAAATGGAAATTTGATGTTTATCTGCTTACCCCCAGGGCATCCAAGTGTGACTTTGTTTCTTCAGTAGAACACAAATGATGATTTTTTAACTCCAACTGTTGCGGTCTGTCAGTCGTATAATGCATGGCAATGGTAACAAAATCTATGACAGTCAAAAAAACATGCACAGACAAATCCAAATTAAACCCTGCGGCTCGTGACGACACGTTGATGTCCTAAGACACGAAACGATCGGTTTGTGCAAGAAACTGAACACTATTTATATAATTTTTTACCTCTAATACACCACTATGTCCAACTGCCTTGAGCGCATGCACGGCATCTGGCGCGTGAGGTGTGTACGCCTTTTTTTACTCTCATAGATTTTGTTCCCATTTGTTCCCATTGAAGAAATAAAGTCACCTACATCAATTTTTTTTTTTTTTTGGGTGAACTATCCATTTAAGTATGTGTCTGGCCACAAGTACAAGTCCCTGGCGCACCTGGACACTGGCATATTACAGATGGAGCTGTTTAAATCATCTCTACTGCTAACCAATTAGAGAGTGTTCGCAGACGTCATAGACTGCAAAAGGTATTTGGAGGTTAACAAGCTATAAAAACACTAAACAACAGATCCAGAGTTTTTGAGCATGCTTTGGTTTCTTACTGTCACTAATTGCTGTCTCCTAGGGATAGAAATGAAAAGAAAAGAAAATAGGAAAATATGGTGTACTGATGTAAACTAGCATTTCCAAAAGGATTTTGGAGGCTGATTGCATTGGAAACTCATTTCTCAGTTTGATCAAACAAATCAAACAAACATAATATGTATATATAGCTTACACCACTATTATATTATATTATATATATTATATATATTATATATATTATATTATATTATATTATATTATATTATATTATATTATATTATATTATATATATTATATTATATATATATTATATTATATTATATTATATTATATACTGAAAGAAATCTATTATGCTCACCAAGGCATTTATTTGATCAAAAATACTGTAAAATCAATAATATTGTAATATTACTTTTTAAATTGTTTTCTATGATATTCTGTTTTTTTCAGTATATTCACTGTTTAAAATTGCTGTCTATATTGTAAAATGCAGTTTATTCCGGTGATCAAAATTGAATTTTGTTTACTCCAGTCTTCAGGTTCAAATGATCCTTCAGAAATCATTCTAATATGCTGATTTGATGCTCGGTAACATTTACTTTTATTATTATTATTATTATTATTATTATTATCAATGTTGAAAACAGTTGTGCTGCTTAATATTTTTTGTGGAAATGGTGATACTTTTTCAGGATTTTTCAGGATTTCAGAGGCCTATCTAATAACAATGTCTTTACTGTTACTTTTGATCAATTTAATGCATCTTAGCTGAACAAAACTATTATATTTCAAAAAAAAAAAAAAAAAAAAAAAAAAAAAGTAACTAAAATGCATAACTGTGAATCATTTTCTGTGCCAATCAACAGCATGCCATAGAAATAACACAGAACTTTTTTATTAAACATAGAATATTCCTTTAGAAATAAATGTTTCAAAAAGTTTTTTTTAGAAAACCGTGTAGTGATACACAAGCAGCATGACTTGCTTGTTCTATGCTAACAAATAAAACCAAGAAACACAGAAGAATGTAGAACATAACAAAGAACTTGTTGGTAAAGATTTTTTAGAAGGCCTATAATAACTTAAGAAGCCTATTCAGAGAAAAATGGATCTTAATAAGAAAAGCGTTCTTTGCTAAAAACCTTTACACACATACAACGTGATTAAAAGCATGACACCTGGGGACTTGAAAAATGTCCCCTCTTTGCTCGGTGGTCCCCTGTTGGCGAAAGTATAACGACACCATGGTCCCCTGTTAGATAGGTAGACAAGTACACACACACACACACACACACACACACACACACACACACACACACACACACACACACACACACACACACACACACACACACACACACCCCTTCCTTTATGTAACTATGAATAACCCAGTGGATCTCTTTACTACATTATTAATCTGTGTGCTACCTAATGTCTTCCTGCACTGTGGAGATGCTTTTATGTCTACTACTGACATCAATAAATTACTCGTACTGACAGTTAGAATACCACAGAAATAACAATACAAACTTCCATCGATGACACTGCTTTAAACCTGCTCAAAATTCCACTCTTATTCTCATATTGATACAAATCTTTCATGCCAGCAGTCAGCAAATGAATTACTACTTTCTGCTCTATAGCCAATCGGGCCCTGATGTGCAGACGGACCCTGCGAAACATAAAGAATCCATAATAAAAGATCAAGTCACAACATATTCAACTAGGACACACTTCTATAATGTTAACTGACAGCAAGCGTCACGATGCACCAAAACTCTATTTGACTTTGTTGGTATCGGGTCAAATCTAAATTTCTAGCATCACTAGATTTCATTTAAATTCACCTTAACATTTAACACAAAAACCACAACATTGTGGACATCCAAAAAAACAAACAACAACAACAACAAAAAACACATGGGCCTTGTGTCACTGATTCGTCATGTGGTGATTATTCAGAGTGTATCTTTACTTTACCACAGTAAATTAGACCATTTATTCATGCTGAAACACACTAATGAGAACTCGAGTACTGCATCTATCACAGTATTATCATCAACGGATTCACACCTTGCTCAAAAATTATCACCTTTGATAGAAATGCAAAAAATAAGTCATAAAAAAGATAAAAAAGGTATAAGTTAATATTAAAATAAATTCATACATTACATATTTTTGTTCAAATTGCCAACCGTCTTGGCACAATATGTTTTAATATTCATAGTTCTGCCTATTTTTTGTTGAACATTTATACATATAATTATGTGAGTGGTTGACATGAAATCTCATGCGGTGATAGCAGTGTCTTGTAGTGTGACACATCTAGAACTATTTTATAATTTTATACATGCAGGGGATTTTTTTTTACCTCAATTGAGAGACATTGAATATTTGTACTTTTACATTTTAATTATTAGAGGTTTTCGCACCGGAGGAACCTTTTCATAGTTCCTAGAACTATTGGCTGAAGTACCCGGATTTTGCTCTGTTCACACTGCAGGAACTAAGAACGAAGGCCCGGAGACGTGTTTAGGTGTATAAGCAAATATTTTGTATCGTGTTAAAGACATCATTAAAACAGTCCATGTCACTACATTTTTTAATCAAAAATATCTTTTGTGTTCCGAAGACGAATGAAGGTCTTAGGGGTTTGGAATAACATGAGGGTGAGTACTTAATGAGCTTCTCAAAGCGCTTTATATAGTAAAACAATGAAAACATCACAAAATAGTTAAAATACATAAACAATAAATCAACATACATATCACAGTCAACTAAAAGTCAACCTGAAAAAATATCTTATCTGTTTTCAGATAAGATTTTAAAATACCAAATGACTGTGTCTCATGAATTTCAGCTGAAAGCAGATTCCACAACATAGGAGCATACGTAGAAAAAGCCCTGCCAAACATTCATATACAATATAGTCTACTTTAAAATAAATACCAAATTAATATTTGATATAATATATGAAATAATAATATATGATATATGAAAGATATCAAATTATAATTAAAGGGTCTATATGTAGAATTCAGAAACCCTTGTTATTGTTATTATTTGGCCATTAAGTGAACTACAACCAGCAACTTGTTACTCATGATTCGAATTGATTCCATTGAATCCTTTCATCTGTCGGCGTTGGTAATGAATTTTTACATTGCCGTGGTTGCTTTTGGCGATTAGGACATCCGCGACATTTTGAAGCATCGAAAATACATTTTGGTCCAAAAATAACAAAAACTACTACTTTATTCAGCATTGTATTCTCTTCCAAGTCTGTTGTCAATCCGCGTTCACGACTCCGCGTCTTCTTCTTCTTTCCTGTTTTACGGCGGTTGGCATCCAGCTTATTGGTGCATTACCGCCCCCTTCTGCTCCGGACAGTGACGCTGCTGACGTGTTATCTGGTGCGCCAGAGCTTCGTTTACAGTCTGAGGGAGATGCACGCTGTATTCAAGCTATTCTACATTGTTTGTATTTTGGTATTGCTATATTTTTTAAAATGGTGCGTAAGTGTGCATGTCGACGATGTCCTAATTGCCAAAAACAACCACGGCAACGTAAAAGTGCATTACCAACGCCGACAGATGAAAGGATTCAATGGAATCAGTTCAATGGAAAGGATTCCAGAAGAGAATACAATGCTGAATAAAGTCGTAGTTTTTGTTATTTTTGGACCAAAATGTATTTTCGATGCTTCAACAAATTCTAACTAACCCACTGATGTCACATGGACTACTTTGATGATGTTTTTATTACCTTTCTGGACATGGACAGTATACCGTACATACATTTTCAATTGAGGGACAGAAAGCTCTCGGACTAAATCTAAAATATCTTAAACTGTGTTCTGAAGATGAACGGAGGTCTTACGGGTTTGGAACGACATGAGGGTGAGTCATTAATGACATAATTTTCATTTTTGGGTGAACTAACCCTCTAAATTTCGTTACAAGCTGTTCACACATTGGCAATACAAATGTGATTAATACATGAAAAATCTTACATATAGCCCTTTTAAATTAAATTATTAAATGATTTTTAAATTCTTTTTTATACACAATATAGTGGTTCTTCAGTTTTGACACCAGTGGGGTCATCACTGTCATGATCTCGCCCATTGCCCCACAAACCCACTGAGCCTACAACGGAACCATGGTAACACGGTTACCACGACGACAACACCCGTGCCCCAGAAACCTCCCTTACACGCCTACTTGTATAGATGGATGAAGTAATGTCAGGGCATAAAATCCAATTTGGGAAGTGGTTAGCAGCAAGTAATTGTGCCATGTGATTTTTGTTTGCTGTCCTGAGCAAATGCTGTGAATGTGTAAACTGACCTGAGTAAAAAAAATCATTCACTCCTTAAGTGTGTGTGTGTGTGTGTGTATTAGGATGAGATGAGTCATACGAAAAGACCTATTACATAACTTTCATTAAAAACCCCTCAGACTACTTCCTGTGATGATACCCTCAACACTCATCCAAACACACACACACAAACTCTCTCTCCTTCTATGATCTCTCACAGTCTGGCCATTCTTTGTCAGTGCTTTTTCTCTCCATTCCCATATCCCATCATGCACTCTGTAGTGAACTAAGAGCATCATTGAAGTCTGAATATCAAAATACATTGGCAGTGGGGTCCAAAATAATGATACCACATTAAAAATTGGGATTCAAAATCTAATTTAAATCTTGAACTAAACAAAGAGTTTTTAGAAAAAAAAGACAATGTAAAATGATACTGAAAAGACTGAAAAATCCTTATTTCTATGTCACAAATCAAATGTAAAAAGTAAATGTGTGAAATTGATGACGTGACTCTTTGTACAGACAGTCATATCAATTTTAAAATTGTGGCAGCTTTGATCTCACGAATGTTGAAAGATAACCACTACAAGACACTTGTCTGTAAATGCAAACAGTTGTGGGTAATATTAGCCCTGCATGTGTGTGCGCTTTGAAAATCCAGGGCATATTGGCTATGTTGGGTATAGCATACTGTACTTCCATACTACTACTAATTTTAGCAGGACTATGTATCATTTATAATAGTACAGTATGCAGGTTTTCTTTAATATCAGTAAGATTTACTACATTTGCCACATTTTGCACAATATCAAAGTCCCTTTCAAGAAAAGTCTGTTCACTCAGTGGCCAGATTTGCAATGTCTCCGGATTTCAGGCATCCAAGACCAAAGGTGCATCCCAATTCACGTACGTATGCACTATTCTATGAGGTTTAGTGCATAAGTGTATAAGTGCATAGTGTCGTTTGGGATGCAACTCAAGTCTTATCTATTTGAATGGGGGAATCCTGAAAATTCAAAAACTTCCTGAGCTCATAATTAAATAACATATTTCAAATCAGCAACAAAATCTGATTTAAACTGTCCCATAAATGTTGTTTCTTTTGCTCAAATAATAGTTTTTAAAAGTCTTATTTTTCAGGCTTGATCAGTCCTAAGAGCGCGTCTCAGAACGCTGAATGCAACCGGTGTGGTGAGAAATCGAGTCCCCCCAGGAACTGGGTCTCCTTTAGTACCCCGAGTGATCCCATTGGTTCAACGAATTTTATGGGTAGTATTTTTAGCACCTGATTATAATTCCTGCAAAATCACATTATAATTTATATTGTTTAAAATGCATTATAATACCCACTAATGTCTTGAATTTAAATTGCAATGATTCATATACTAGAAACTAAAGCTATAGGTTGTGAAATCCAGCATTTCTCATACTTTTTTAATGTACTAGCATAGCATCTACTAGCTTACAGAAGGGTATATTATATTAGGTATGTTATTTGCTTCCAATATAGTTCCCAATAACATGTTTCAAATTAATGATGTTTGTGTGTACTTAGCATGACAATTAATTTATTAAAAATATTATAATATTATTATATACTATACCACATTGCTATTATTATGTAAAATTAATATTAAATTACTTTTACAGAACATAGTATGTTGCAACAATCCTTATCAAAAATACATTTTTAGGCATGGTTGTGTTTCCAGTTTGTTTTATTTAGCAATTCATAGGCATTCATTTTATATTGTTTGTGCACTTAATGTAATAAACATCATACAATAGTTAAAGGTGCAGTGTGTAAATTTTAGCAACATCTGTGAAAAATCAAGTGACATGGAGGGGGGACCTGTGGTGTATGAGATAGAAATGGCTCATTCTAAGATAATAAAAACATAACGGTTCATTACGTAAGGTCTTTATGTACCACTGAAAACATAGTTATGCACAGTGGTGTGAAAAGATTTTTTGCATGTTTGTCACACGTTAATGTTTCAGATAATCAAACAAATTTAAATATGAATCAAAGATAACACAAGTAAACACAACATGCAGTTTTTAAATGGTTTTTATTATGAAGGGAAAACAAAATCCAAACCCACATGACCCTGTGTGAAAAAGTGCTTGCCCCCCGCTGTTAAAACATAACTTAACTGTGGTTTATCACACCTGAGTTCAGTTTCTCTAGCCAAACCCAGGCCTGATTACTGCCACACCTGTTCGCAATCAAGAAATCACTTAAATAGGACCTGCTTGACAAAATTAAGTAGACCAAAAGATCCTCAAAAGCTACACATCATGTTGAGATCCAAAGAAATTCAGGAACAAATGAGAAAGAAAGTAATTGAGATCTATCAGTCTGGAAAAGGTTATAAACCCATTTCTAAAGCTTTGGGACTCCAGTGAACCACAGTGAGAGCCATTATCCACAAATGGAGAAAACATGGAACAGTGGTGAACCTTCTCAGGAGTGGCCAAGAGTGCAGCGACGACTTGCCCAAGAGGTCACAAAAGACCCCACAACAACATCCAAAGGACTGCAGGCCTCACTTGCCTCAGATAAGGTCAGTGTTCATGACTCCACCAATAAGAAACAGAATGAGCAAAAATGGCCTGCATGGCAGAGTTCCAAGATGAAAACCGCTGCTGAGCAAAAAGAACATAAAGGCTCGTCTCAGTTTTGCCAGAAAACATCTTGATGATCCCCAAGACTTTTGGGAAAATACTCTGTGGATTGACGAGATGAAAGTTGAACTTTTTTGGAGGTGTGTCCCATTACGTCTGGCATAAAAGTAACACAGCATTTCAGAAAAAGAACATCATACCAACAGTAAAATATGGTGGTGGTAGTGTGATGGTCTGGGGCTGTTTTGCTGCTTCAGGACCTGGAAGACTTGCTGTGATAAATGGAACCATGAATTCTGCTGTCTACCAAAAAATCTTGAAGGACAATGTCCGGCCATCTGTTCGTGACCTCAAGCTGAAGCAAACTTGGGTTTTGCAGCAGGACAATGATCCAAAACACACCAGCAAGTCCACCTCTGAATGGCTGAAGAAAAACAAAATGAAGACTTTGGAGTGGTCTAGTCAAAGTCCTGACCTCAATCCTATTGAGATGCTGTGGCATGACCTTAAAAGGGCGGTTCATGCCTTTCATACCGGTTCAAAACCCTCAAATGTGGCTGAATTACAACAATTCTGCAAAGATGAGTGGGCCAAAATTCCTCCACAGCACTGTAACAGACTCATTGCAAGTTATCGCAAATGCTTGATTGCAGTTGTTGCTGCTAAGGGTCGCCCAACCAGTAATTAGGTTTAGGGGGCAAGCACTTTTTCAAACGGGGTCATGTGGGTTTAGATTTTGTTTCCCCTTCATAATACATACCTTCATTTAAAAACTGCATGTTGTGTTTACTTGTGTTATCTTTGATTCATATTTAAATTTGTTTGATGATCTGAAACATTAAATGGGACAAACATGCAAAAAAATTAAAAAATCAGGAAGGGGCAAGCAGTTTTTCACACCACTGTATATTATATTGCATTTCTGTCAATAGATCCTCCCAAATTTTATAGATTGCACCTTTAAATAGGTTTATAATTAGTCAATACATCAGTGACGTGATTACTTTATCAATCAGCAATTGGTTCTTTTTTTTTAGAAGGCGGGATTTATTCCGTCATATTGTGCATTGCACTTTCTCCCATTAATATGAGTGCAACATCTTTCTATATGTAAAGTCTTTGGCTATATACAATAACGCATATAGTGAAGAATACTGCATCCTGGCCTCTAATATAATAAGATGAAAGCAATTTTTTACCTTAATTTTATGTATATTTTTTCTTGAATCATTAGACATTGCAACTTTTTAAAAATATATTTATTATAATAAAAAAATATATTTATTGTATTAACTGGACAGCACTTGCTAAATTAGACACTACGCAGTTGTGTCAGCTCTGTCGGATCTCATTAGTGTAGTTTTACACAGTATATAGGCCTACTGTTTGATTTCAGATCCAGTAACTGTTTCCAACACACTATGATTTGTGATGCACTAATCATAATCTCAAGCAATGTCATTTATGTCCAGGATGTTGCATCACATCTTTCACAGCCTAAATTAACAAAAGGGCTGATGCAATTACAATTGCTGTTAGAACATATAATATTTGAAAGTGCTAACATCTTTTGTTGGTGTAGCTCCATGTGAGACCAGTATCCATTTATATAACTGCACTTCGATAACTGGTGTCTCAAAGGACAAGATGAATGCATTCAAAACCGCTCTATTTCCAGCACATGCATATGCTTGTATGCACGTTCTATAATAAAACATATACACTTTATTTTCCTTTCACCAGTGTTATTCAGGTGAAGTGTCAGGTTTTCCCAAAGGCAGCCTTCAGGGAGCTAAGCTTAAGATCTGCAATGTCATCATGTTCCTCAAAGTTACTGCAACTCAGGTAAGAACTTCTAATATGACTTTTTTCTGACCATTTTTTCATTAGGGCTTTGATCACAGCTGTGCCGTTTTCAGACCTGCCAACAATTGCGTCTGTCGCAGAGGTCATAGCTTTGGTTAAATTTAAGGCTGATCACAATCTCTGGTTTAATCAGGCAGGTCAGACATTTCCCCACTGTCAGAAGCCATTTATAATCACACACACCGCCAGAGCTCGTTCAATGTGCTTTTAAGAAGATTTGCGAAGATTTTCAGATGAAACCACTGCTCAACTATTAATCAAGACTTTACATTTTGATTCTGCAAATTGAAGAACTGAGCTGATATTTAAACTTCCATTCACCACAGAGCAAGAAAACAACTTTGCATCCATCCAGAGCCTCAAAGCAGTAAGTTTTGCACATACAGTAATTAACCCTTCTACTATCTCTTACAGATCATAATGGAATTTAAAATGAAAGCTCATGAGGAGCTTGTTAATTTAGCATGTGTCAATCACAAACGCAAATATATAAGCGGGCGCTTACCTCAATCCTGTGACAATTCTTCCATCTTGCATCCCGACTCATCGCCTTCATTTTTAATCTTAACTATCTTTAATTAAGTAGTCCGGGTGGAGCTTGAGTTGAATCTCCTGCTCGAGATGCTCCTTAGTGGACAGCATTTGTTTACTTCTTTCCAATCTGTTTGCATTTACCACTTTCAAGGACTAGATTAGGACATGCAGACAAATGGAGCTAAGCCCAAGTTGATTTCTCAAACATTTGTTGATAATGACTATTGCATAGGGACTCTACTTGAAAAAGCAAGCAGAAACAACATGAGGTTAGTAAACTGCTCATGCATTAGTGTGTGCATAAGAATGTGGTTATTTGCCATTGATTATTGAGTGTTAGTTTACCAGGCTAAATTCCCAAGTCTTAAGTCTAAAGTCAATGAGAGGATAAAAATCCCAGCAGCCACTGCAGCTCTGTTGTAGGGACCTTGGTGGTGAATCGAATAGAGTGCATCGAGCCCTTTGAGAGCCCAGCCATTGTGTGTTCAGCAAATCACTTTACCTGAGCTTCTATTCAAACCTGAAGTCGGTGCGAATCCTTTAAAGCTTTGAAGAGCAACAACAGAAGAATGCCTGATGTTTTATGCATTTTTGTACTTGAAAGCAATATTCGCCTTTTTTCCTGAGGTGTTTTGTCGATAAAGCGCATGTTCAACAATTTCTCAGAATTTTACAGAAGGTTTTGTTACCTTGAGAAAACTTATTAGAGAATGAGTGAGGCATTTGCAGCACTGCACAGTTGGAAATAATGGGAAATCTTTAAACATTTAGTAGGTTTCTGACTTGCCATCCACACAAGTTATGCAACAGACAGAGAAATTCAAAAGATATGCCAGGATTGTGTTAATATCCCAAATTTTCACAACAAACAACAAATAATAATCTATCTATCTATCTATCTATCTATCTATCTATCTATCTATCTATCTATCTATCTATCTATCTATCTATCTATCTATCTATCTATCTATCTATCTATCTATTTGTCTGTCTGTCTGTCTATACACACATACAAATCTGATGTCTTCATTTTTATGGTACATTTTTATATACATTTTGCAGGTGGATTGTGTAAGTTGCATGAAAATTTATGGGAACCACTTGCAGAATCTGTGAAAATGTGAATAATTTTAACAAAATAAGATAGATGCATGTTATTTTTATTTTATTTAGTACTGTCCTGGGTAAGATATTTACATAAAAGATGTTAGAGATATAGTCCACAAGACAAAATAACCCCGTTCAAAAGTTTAATACTGTGTGTGTTTACCTGGATGATCCACAACTGTTTTTTTGTTTTGTTTTGAGATGGTTCTTCTTGAGTCCCTTGTTTGTTCTGAGCAGTTAAACTGAGCTCTGTTCTTCAGAAAAATCCTCCAGGTCCTGCAGATTCTTCAGTTTTCAAAGATGTTTTGCATATTTGAACCCTTTCCAGCAGTGACTGAATGATTTTGAGATCCATCTTTTCACACTGAGGACAATTAAAGGTACAATTTGTAAGATATTCGCAGTAAAATATCCAAAAACCACTAGGCTAGTGTTATATATTTTGTCCAGCTGATTACTAACAATATCTCTAATGTTTTCAACTACTTGTAAATCATGAGAAAATTCCCATTCTAAACAGTGACACGGGGCAGTGCAGTTGCCTGTCAATGACGTCAGTTACCCTTTGTTACCGCCTTTACTGACGTAGAAACCACATGACAACAGTGTCGTGGACAAATGCGGAAGTAGTGTCTAGCGTCCAGCAAACCACTAGCTTGCTTCAAGCAGTTCCTTATTTACTTCTTGCACGTTTTATGGTGGATTGTGTTACTTATTTATGGAACATAATTACTGTTTACCATCTGCCGCTGGTTCTGTCGACAAGGACAGCTCCCGTAAACGTAAGCGTACGGGCCAACCAAACGACCCAAGAACAGTTTGGGACAAGAGGAGAGAAAGAGCGAGGATCAATATGGGTGTTGCATTTTCTAGATGGAGAGAGCTTCGCAAGAAACTTCACCTAGAAAGAGATGCCGATCTCGCTTGTGTTTTACTCGACAGGTGAGTTGACAGAAAACGTATGGCCATTATAACGATCAACACGATTAGTATTATGGGCCATACACGCCAAACGCGGGGCATCGCTTCTCTAGACCCGTGCGAGGACGCGTCTGATCCATAGTTTATACATTTATAAAACTTTACCTCATCCGTTAAATCCATGATTTATCTTTCCGTCTGATTGATGGCCGTCAGCGGTTGGGTAGAAGACAACAAATCCCATAATTCCACGCACCTTCTTAGCGTCATCAAACCACACGATTGTTATTGTTTTGGTAGTGCGCCCTCTAGTGGCAGGTCCTACAAATTGTACCTTTAAGGGACTCAAACAAAATTATTATAAAATTCACTGATGCTCCAGAAGGAAACACAATGCATTAAGACCCGGTGGGTGAAACCAACCATTGCAACCATATGTCATTGAGTTGACTCACAAACCAATTCAGTCAGACTCCTACGTGATGTTTAAAGTATAGTTATGTGTATATTGTTGGCCAATGAGATTTAACAATGGTCTGAAACAGATAGAAGCCAAGTGTCAATATGACAAAAAAATTGTCACTGCTAGTTAGAACAAAAGCAGATTTACATAAACAAGATTGTTTTATCACATCTGGTTAGGATACAGCATTAGAGCCAGAGAAAAGAAAAAATAGACTGCTTACAAACATTGGCAAATTGTTAGATGAGGACAAATATGACCCTGCTGAAACATTCCATAAGAATATATGACCAGAGGAGACATTTTTGCTTTCGCAGCAAAGGCGTCATCATTCACAGCACACACTGCAGACAGCCCATAATAACCACGTCACTACTGATGATGATACAGAGGTCACCATGGAACACACACACACACACGGAATCTGAGACGAGACCTAGGGCATGAGACAGTGCGTTAAGCAAATAGAAGTCTGGAAGACTGTCATTTTTCACCCTCGAAATGGTTTGGAGTAAATGCTGAAGTTTAGTGTGGCACAGAGAGAGAGACGCACATACATAACTCATTCACCGGACTTGTGACAGATGGGCACATGTGAAGAGCAGGAACTTAAATTGCTTAAAATGCTTAAATCAACAATCTACAGGCAGGGAAATTCATTTGGAATGTTTATTAGACACACATGGCAATGTGTGACATGAAATAAGAAAAAGAGAATTAAATTTTACATTTAAACATTACATTTTACATCAAAATACATCAAATTTAAATGTAATGAAAAAACAAAAACAAAAAAACAAGTACACTGAAGCATTATCTACACTTCAGAAGTTGCTGTAGGCCTATAGACTATTATTAATTTTTGTGTTTTAGAATAGGATATTGGATAAAGTGTAGTGCATTTTAAGTTAGGCAGAGCTACACTAAGTGTAAAGAGCAATAGATGTTATTTACACTAAGTGAAAATATATTTTCTTAGCGATAGATGCTATTTACACTAAGTGCAAAGCTGTACATGCTATTTACACGAAGTGAAAATAGCAATATATACTATTTACACTAAGTGAAAATAGAGATAAATTCTATTTACACCAAGTAAAAGTAGCCTATCAATTCTTTGCAATAAGAGTAAATAGTAAATAGATGCTATCTATACTTTATATTGGCAGATACTCTTTGTGCCTCAATATTTTGTACATTACTAGGATGCAATAATATCATAGAGCGTAAATGATTATATTTCTTAAAATTATTAAATGGATACTGCCTTATTGGGAGAATAAAAACCCTCCCTACACCTTCCTCTAACCCTACTTAATAAACACTTTTAATATTATTAAACACTCATTCGCAGTTTATTCGAGCTCGGCAAAAGGCGAACCCATTTCGATCGCATTAAAAGTCAGAACTGCTAGCCTTACTGGCTACTGCTGCGGCACTAGATGTTGAATTCTGTGCATTTTTTTTAAAAACTTGAGTGGCCCAACCAGACATTGGTGGGCAGAGCTAGTGTAAATAGTGTTTGCCAACAAGGGACGCTATTTGCACTTAGTGTAAATAGACACTCTGTTTAAGTTATTTACAATGTGAGTACATTCTAGCATTTAACTTGAAGATCACATGTGCTTAAATTTCACAGTGTAAATTATTGCTTTAATGTTTATTATTGAATATTTGTAGCTGATTAATCTTGTATAGTGGTTCAGTTAATCAGCTCTCAGCTCAAGCTTTTATTTTTGGTGTTTTTACCTTTATTATGATAGGACAATAAGTGAAGTGGGAGAGAGAGAGAGAGAGAGGGGAGTGGGAGCAGGAAAGATCCATGAGCTGGGACTCGAACTTGGGTCGCCTGAAGTGCAGTGGCGCTATATGTCGGCCTGCTGCCCACAAGGCTATCGCCACTGACCCAAAAGGGTGTTTTTGCAGTGATGCCATAGAAGAACCATTTTTGGTTCCCCAAAGAACCTTTCAGTGAACAGTTCTTTAAAGAAAAAAATTTTTTTTTAGTGTGAAGAACATTTTAAAAATGTAAAGAACCATTTTCCACTTAAAGAACCTTTTGTGTAATGGAAAGATTCCATGGATGTTAAAGGTTCTTCACTCTTAGCCCGGATTTTATATTTACTTAAAAATATAATTACAATATACTTAAAATATTTAAGTTTGGTTGCATTACTTATAAAATATAAGTACATTCTACTAATTTGTGGGTGTATTTGAATGTGTTAATAAATGTAAGTTAAATGCACTTAAATTATGAAGTTTTTCTCCTGACCACGCCTCCTACACACTGGTTTGCGGCAGGTAATGACGCCATTTTGTTGTGGTGTGTGTGAATTCAAGGAGCTGTTGATGAGCAGTTGAAACATTTGTTTTGGCTGTTCTACAGACATTTTTTCCAAACATTTACCTTTTTATAGTTTTTAACTAAAGGAGAAAATCACAATTTTTAAGTTACCATCATCAAGGTTAGGGTTTGTTTTAGAAGAGCTCTTGACCCTTGACTTTTTAATATTAAATTTTGTTTGGGCAGTTTTAACTGCATTAAAACCAACCAGACAAGCAAAGTTAAAAGATGATCAGGTGGTGTTGATTATGTTTTCACATAATCATTATTTGATCTGAATCACTGAACTCATTTAGAGCCCAATCTCTGAGTTAGATTTACATTACTGATTACAGCAGCACTGTGATTCTACAGCGGAAGATCAACTTTTAGAAAACAAGCTACTAAAAAGTCACAGAAAAACAGCAAAATTTACATAGTGAGAATAAAGAAAATTACTAAGACAATTCAGCTCATAATTTATTCATGCAGCAATGCATGATGGGAGGCATGGATGAATTTTGATTGGTGGCAAGTTAACTTGCTTAGTACATTGAACTTAAATATACTAGGTGTAATAACTACAAAGTAATTAATATTACAAAACATTTTAAGTTAAATGAACTCAAATTATTAAGTTAACATTACTTAATTTTTTTAGGGCAACCAGTTTCCTCAAATTTTTTAAGTAAATTCAACTTAAATGTTCTATTCCATTCCATTATGGGCTTAAGTACATTGAACGTAGTCCACTTCACTTATTCAACTAATGCTTCATTACTTAAAAAATGTAAGGCAACGAGTTACCTCGGTTTTTTTAAGTAGATTCTACTTATCCGGGTTTACAGTGTTCATGGAACTATCAATGCCAATAAAGAACCTTTATGTTTTAAGAATTCAGCATAATAGGATTATTTGCATGTCTACATTCCAAAAAACTTTGTAATTTTCTTCGTTATTAGACTAATATCTTGTTAGACAATTTTTCATTTTGTCTTGCCTATCCCCAAATCACTGTGATATTCTGGTCCCCATAAAAATCTGAGATTTTTTCACCTATTTTGTACATCTGAGTGATACTCAGAAATGAAATAGCTTACCTCTCCATGACAAGCCACCCAATTTGAGGCATCATTCATATCTGTAGTAAATGGTGCGGAATGACACACCGAAGCTTAATACTTAGGGTTAGGGATTTAAACAAACCCCTAATCCTAAGCATAAGCAATAATTTTAAAGTAACTATTTGAGATTAACAGAATCACTTCCTGTCAGCGCCTGCTTTGAGAAAGTCAGTCTGACTCAGGAAGTTTGTGCAGCGTCTAAAACTTCTGAAGGTGACCTACAAGAAAGCTCTGAGCAAAAAAAGAGCTTTATCCTTTCATTTATAGATCTGAGATTCATTTTCCATATAATTGTGGCAAGTCGTTCTCAGTCACGTTCATTCTTTCATGAATAAGCACACAAACATATGCAGCTCTCAATTGGAAGATATCAACTGTTGACAGATTTCATTTGCATTTAAATCAGACTGGGAAAATCAAGAGCTTTATTTCTGAATCAAAATCTGTCTGTCTGTCTGTCAGTACACCTCGGTTATCACATCACACCTCTTTTTCTCCCTCTGCTTTCCTGTGATTGAATGGCTTTGGTTTTCTCTCCCACATACAAAATGGATTTGAATTCGGAAGACACTTCAGATCGTTAATATGCAGCCATGGTAACAAACAGTGTTGTTGCTAGAACACCAAAGCATATTGTGCATTAACTAGCTACACATAGTGTGGTTTTTTAATATGCCACATTGATTAGCATATATGTCTAATGTCAAAAGAGATGAGGAAATATTTAAATACTTAGCTCAACAGCCTTTCTCATTTGTAGCACTGGAAAACCCAATTTATTTTAATGAATCTATTTATTTTAAACAGTTTCATCTGTAGTGTTGGAATATTTGAATCATTCTAAAGAATCAGTTTGTTCTAAACAGTTAGTGTTTCATTCATTTAAAAGCTCCCATTGTTTTAGTTTTTTCTAAATTATATCATGGGATATATATATATATACAGTGGGTACGGAAAGTATTCAGACCCCCTTAAATTTTCACTCTTTGTTATATTGCAGCCATTTGCTGAAATCATTTAAGTTAATTTTTTTTCCTCATTAATGTACACACAGCACCCCATATTGACAGAAAAACACAGAATTGTTGACATTTTTGCAGATTTATTAAAAAAGAAAAACTGAAATATCACATGGTCCTAAGTATTCAGACCCTTTGCTGTGACACTCATATATTTAATTCAGGTGCTGTCCATTTCTTCTGATCATCCTTGAGATGGTTCTACACCTTCATTTGAGTCCAGCTGTGTTTGATTATACTGATTGGACTTGAGTAGGGAAGCCACACACCTGTCTATATAAGACCTTACAGCTCACAGTGCATGTCAGAGCAAATGAGAATCATGAGGTCAAAGGAACTGCCTGAAGAACTCAGAAACAGAATTGTGGCAAGGCACAGATCTGGACAAGGTTACAAAAAGATTTCTGCTGCACTTAAGGTTCCTAAGAGCACAGTGGCCTCCATAATCCTTAAATGGAAGACGTTTGGGACGACCAGAACCCTTCCTAGAGCTGGCTGTCAGGTCAAACTGAGCTATCGGGGGAGAAGAGCCTTGGTGAGAGAGGTAAAGAAGAACCCAAAGATCACTGTGGCTGAGCTCCAGAGATGCAGTCGCGAGATGGGAGAAAGTTGTAGAAAGTCAACCATCACTGCAGCCCTCCACCAGTCGGGGCTTTATGGCAGAGTGGCCCGACGGAAGCCTCTCCTCAGTGCAAGACACATGAAAGCCCACATGGAGTTTGCTAAAAAACACCTCAAGGACTCCAAGATGGTGAGAAATAAGATTCTCTGGTCTGATGAGACCAAGATAGATTTTTTTGCCTTAATTCTAAGCGGTATGTGTGGAGAAAACCAGGCACTACTCATCACCTGTCCAATACAGTCCCAACAGTGAAGCATGGTGGTGGCAGCATCATGCTGTGGGGGTGTTTTTCAGCTGCAGGGACAGGACGACTGGTTGCAACTGAGGGAAAGATGAATGCGGCAAAGTACAGGGATATCCTGGACGAAAACCTTCTCCAGAGTGCTCAGGACCTCAGACTGGGCCGAAGGTTTACCTTCCAACAAGACAATGACTCTAAGCACACAGCTAAAATAACGAAGGAGTGGCTTCACAACAACTCCGTGACTGTTCTTGAATGGCCCAGCCAGAGCCCTGACTTAAACCCAATTGGGCATCTCTGGAGAGACCTAAAAATGGCTGTCCACCAACGTTTACCATCCAACCTGACAGAACTGGAGAGGATCTGCAAGGAACGAATGGCAGAGGATCCCCAAATCCAGGTGTGAAAAACTTGTTGCATCTTTCCCAAAAAGACTCATGGCTGTATTAAATCAAAAGGGTGCTTCTACTAAATACTGAGCAAAGGGTCTGAATACTTAGGACCATGTGATATTTCAGTTTTTCTTTTTTAATAAATCTGCAAAAATGTCAACAATTCTGTGTTTTTCTGTCAATATGGGGTGCTGTGTGTACATTAATGAGGAAAAAAATTACTTAAATGATTTTAGCAAATGGCTGCAATATAACAAAGAGTGAAAAATTTAGGGGGGTCTGAATACTTTCCGTACCCACTGTATATATTGAAAAACAAATTGTCCCCTTAAGTAACTTATATGTAGTTAGCTACTTTTAGCTTAGTAGCTGACTACTTTTTTAAAGGGTAAATGCTTTATTGAAACTGCTTGCAAATCTACAAGCTGCTTATAGTTTTAAAGTAGCTTCCCCAACACCACACAATGTATATCTCTGTTGATATTCTAGTCCCTCTTTCACCTAGGTGACTTTTTGCCCATTTATAATCTGCTAGATGAAAATCTGATTACTGTGAAAAGTAATTGCAAACCTCTCCTCAACAAACCACACAACTTTTGGTATCTTTCATGACTGTAGCACAAATGGTCTGGGATGAGTTATGCACCGATATTTGAGGTTAGGGGTTTGTTTAAAGGGGGTGTGACATGAGAAATCAAATTTGCCTTGATCTTTTGACATATAAGCGGTCTTTAAATGTCCATAGATTAAAACGTCCTCCTCATTATAAACAAAGTATTTATTTTATAAAGCTCCAAAAACAGCTAGATTGGATATTGTGTGATCTGTGACGGCAAATACATTTGCATATGACTTTCTCCAGAGCAAGACATCGTTACACCATAAACCCTGCCCACTGACATTCAGTTGCTTAAAGGCTGACAATTGCCTACACCAGATGCGAGTGCTGCATAGTGGCAAAAATAATTTGAATCTATTATGATCACTGACACTGTCTACACTGGATACAGTATGCAGATGCACGTTCACTTTCTGATGTACGCATTGAGTCTGTTGACAAAAGAACAAATGGAAGAGTAAATGGAAGCATCAAGAACATTCACTTTGACACGTCCAGTTTAAACAGTACAGACTTAAGAAGCATCCCAGCATCAGGAACAAGTGGATGATTTATTTTTAATGTCGGCATAGACTTTGAGAATTTGACTGCAGATTGTTTTGTAAACAAGGCACAGTTTAATGGAGAGTTCGCAAAGAAACTTTTGTTGAAAGATCAAACAGCTAATTTTATTGGATCTGACAGCAGTTAATGTAATGTTTTCAAAACACTTGCTCATGTACAATAGTAAGTGGCAATTGATACTGTTTCCTATGGAATGATGTTAGCCAATCATAACAGAGGCAGAGGCAAATTCATCTTTACTTTGTTTATTTTATTTTATTTATTCATTTATTTTTTGAAGAATCACACCATTGCATACAAAAGGAACAATTACAGTTAATGGCATACAGTTTGAAATAACTTCCTTCTGGGAACTGATGTGGCTTCTTATCACAGAATGAGGCAGAAATTATATTCTTTTATATTAATCTATTCAGTGATAAAGGCTGTTGACTGGCATTGCACTATAAATATACATTATCCCTATTCTCTTCTCAGTCAAAATGTCTCTATCTGCATTTTATTCAGCTACAGCGATAGCTGTCTTTGTCCATATATTAGGGATTATATTAGGGATTTCCTGGAACATCCCTTCGGCGTCGAGTATGAATGAAACATTTAGTATTCCATAATGCTTACATCGCCCTATTTTCGGGAAAAAGAAAAAGAAAAGAAAAACAATATTGCTCTCCAAAGATATTTTAAGTAAACATACTATAATCCATAAGTTTTTATCCGAATGCTCACACTTTTGAACTAAAAGCCTGGAGGGATGTAAATAAAACACAGAAAGGCATCAGCAGATTAATATAACATTTCCCATTTCAGGACTAGCAAAATAATTGCAAATTGATTTCTGTACAGTAGCCAAATTTTCAAGATAACGGAGAGGGAGGGCGGGTGACGAGGTTGGTGCTATTGCCCCTTGTGCGCTCACTGTTGATCGGCAAATCCTGCAGACTGGGCTGACTGACGAGTAATTTTTGTCAAAAAAAACTTTGACACTGGCGAGTTAACTTTCTTGGAGTGTGGGTAGAGTGCCTCGTCTGTCATATCCGACGACATGCTTTTACGCGGCAGTAGCAGCTGCGCGCTGTGTCTGCTTGTCAAGTCAAGTCAAGTCAACCTTTATTTACAAAGCACATTTAAAAACAACAGAAGTTGACCCAAAGTGCTTTACAGAGCAAGCAAACTTAATTTTAAAATTAAATATGAAACATAATACAGTAAATAAAACATGAATCCACTTGTATTAATCCACTTCAACCTATTAATCTATTCAAAAGCCACAGAATAAAGATATGCTTTACAGTATTTCACAATTGCTAAAACACTAAACCCCATTCTCTGAACCCAATGCTCAGTGGCCTAAACCCATTTGTCGAATCAGTCACTTTGTAGGCAAAACCTTAAACAAGTTCAGGTAGTTAAGACACTGTTTGCAAATCTCATCCACTCTTTTTGCAAAACTCTAAACACATTCTTACTCACTAAAACACATTTTGCATTGTGTTGCAAAATGGTAAATACATGTGGCAAAAGTTAAACACAACTACAACACAGTTGTCATCCTTTAAACACAATGACTCAAAATTATTCACACTTATTTCTAATGATGTGATCAAATCAACTGTATAAAATATAGGTCAGTTCAGAGTGCACAGGTGACACAGGTGCTGAATGATGAGACCAACAATAGATGGAAACAATCTGAAAAGTAGTGGAGGAAGAGTATGTGTAAGAGGATGATGAGGAGAAAGAGCAAGGGGTGTGGAGACAAGGCTGTCAAGGCTGGATCCGGCACAGGTTTTTCCCTTTGCCTGGCAAGAGACGACATTGCCTGTGATGTGGAAAATGTCCTCAACAATATTCAATAATATTCAACAATATTATTGATCTGACAGTACTGACATTATAGGATGAGAACTGAACTAAGCTAGCCTAGATGATGACATCACTGTTTTCTGCAGAACTGCTTTATAGAGGAAAATAATTACAGTAATTTACATAATAATTGATGATCTTTACAATGTAAGTGAATCAACACTGAACTGACTTCAGCTGAACAATGACACTATTTCCTTTTAGAGCTGTACAGCCAAAATGAACCCTCTTTGCATTACTGATCATCATGTATCTGTTATCACTGTAAAGCTGCTTTGACTATACTATACTATACTATACTATACTATACTATACTAGACTAGACTAGACTAGACTAGACTAGACTAGACTTAGTATCTGTGTAGTATAAATTGCAATTGAAATAAAGGTGACTTGACTTGATTTAGGCCGGACCCAACATGAAGACGTGATGCTGAAGCAGAATGAATCTCTCACTGACTCTGAACTTTGTTTTGTTTTGTTTTGTTTTGTGTGTGTGTGTGTGTGTGTGTGTGTGTGTGTGTGTGTGTGTGTTTACTGTATCATGCTTTTCATTTAGAGTTTTCTTTGACCTTTCAGTCATTTGCATTTAGACTGCTGTATGTTTGCAGTATGTAAGTACTGTATATACAGACATTCAATACTATATAATATTGAATATAATACTGTACTTGCAGTACATACAGTATACTTTAAATTCACATTACTTGTGATTTCTATACATTTTATGTAATGGCAAAATGTGTTTACTGTGTTACAATATACTTTTTTTTCCTGTAACCTCATGTTCTGGATGTTGTGTTTTCCATTTTTTAATGTAGTGTCTAATGAATGATCTGTATGTGTTTATATTTTGCTTAATGTGTGTATGATCTGAAAGCTTTGTTTGATTTTGCCATAAGAGTCAGAGGTTTTATGAAATTAGTTTGAAGATTGGATTTGTGTTTAATGTTTTGAGAAAATGAGTGATGGTTTCAAGAAATGTGTTTTAGCAATTGTGAAATACTGTAATGCCATTCCATTATTGCGCAGTGTTGCCATATGGCAACACAGACATTTTATCGCTTTACCAAAAACTAATTTCATAAAAAAAATTTTGAGTGGTGAATATGTTATCATAACTTACCTGAGATGATGTTAAAAATTTTTTGTGAATGTGACATGGGCGGGTCCTTGTTTGTTACTGACGTTTTAATTTGCTTTCAGCAACTACATACAAGAGACTGCAGTCTGTCAGAAAATCGCGCCACAGAAAAAAATTGCATGTCATGTGACTTAACCAAAGCACATCATTGGCTAAACTAAGGTCTTCTCTTACCAACAAAAAAAACGAGAATGTTCTCTTAAAGAGACGGTGGCACGGAAATGAACACAAAGTGTATGTTGCCATATGGCAACACTATGCGGTAGAGGGTTAAAACACATTACTTGTGATTTCTATACATTTTATGTAATGGCAAAATGTGTTTACTGTGTTACAATATACTTTTTTTTCTGTAACCTCATGTTCTGGATGTTGTGTTTTCCATTTTTTAATGTAGTGTCTAATGAATGATCTGTAGTGTTTATATATTGTTTAATGTGTGTATGATCTGAAAGCTTTGTTTGATTTTGCCATAAGAGTCAGAGGTTTTGTGAAATTAGTTTGAAGATTGGATTTGTGTTTAATGTTTTGAGAAAATGAGTGATGGTTTCAAGAAATGTGTTTTAGCAATTGTGAAATACTGTAAAGAAGATTTAAACATGGCTAATGATGAAGCTGACTTCACCTGGAAAAGGAGACTATTCCATAATTTAGGACCTATCACAACAAAGTCACGGTCACTCTTTAAACTATAGCGGAAAGAGGAAGCGCTCTATAGCGGAGCGCTCTGGTTGGAGAGTACGGATGTAGAAGGCCACTGATATATTGGGTTGTAGACAAAAATATCAGAAATTAATTTACCCTGAATTACACCGGGAGCTGGTGTAGAGATGCTATGACCAGAAAAATGTGATCCCTCTTTCTTGACCCTGTTAAGAGCCTGGATGCTGCGTTTTGTACAGGCTATAGATGGGATAATGCAGTATGGGGCAGACCAGTGTACAATGAGTTTCAATAGTCAAACCTTGATGAAATAAGTGAGTGGATTACAATTTCTAAATCTTAATGGGAAAGAAAATGTTTTATTTTAGCGTTAGATCTCAGGTGGCAAAAGCTGCCCTTGACAACAGCACTGAGCTGCTTATTGAAAAGTAATGACGAGTCAAAAATCACTCCAAGACTCCTCATATGATCTTGTACATTCGATGACAAAGGACCTAACTGGGCAACCAGGCCAGGTAAGTAGGACAGAGGAACCTAAAATCAGAACTTTGCTCAGAATCAGCTTTGCTCTAAATTAATTTAAGATTTATTTTTTTTTTGCCAGACAATGTTTAATAACTTTGAAGCACTTTAGGACATTCTCAGATGACCGGTTCTTGTTTACACTCACTGGGAATTCAAATTGGGAATCATCAGGAATGTGGTTGGGAACCACTGTTCTAGACTACCGAAGACAATATTATGGTTGATTGTTTCGAACATGGCACTGAGATCTGTTAAAACTAAGACGACAGGTGAACCTAAATCAATGGAGAGTAAAATATCATCAGTGACCTTCAATAATGCAGATTCAGTGCTATGGAAGTGTCTGAAATCAAACTGTATGTATCTAAAATGTTAAATTATAGGAGTAGAGCTGTGAATAAACAACTCTGAAAATAAAATATGAAAAATAAAAATGTGAAAATAAATGAAAATAAAATCTTGAAAATAAAAGGCGAGGTTGGTCTGTAATTATTGTATATTGCCCGATCCAATTTTATCAAAGGATGTAGAATTGCATGCTTAAAGGGTTAGTTCACCCAAAAATGAAAATAATGTCATTTATTACTCACCCTCATGTCGTTCCACAATCGTAAGACCTTCATTCATCTTCAGAACACAAATTAAGATATTTTTGATGAAATCCAATGGCTCAGTGAGGTCTGCGTTGCCAGCAAGATAATTAACATTGTCCAGAAAGGTACTAAAGATGTATTTAAAACAGTTCATGTGACTACAGTGGTTCAACCTTAATGTTATGAAGAGATGAGAATACTTTTTGTGTGCCAAATAAAACAAAATAACGACTTTATTCAACAATATCTAGTGATGGATGATTTCAAAACACTGCTTCATGAAGCTTTGAAGCTTTACGAATCTTATGTTTCTGCCAAAACTGCCAAAGTCACGTGATTTCAGTAAACAAGGCTTCATTACGTCATAAGTTTCGAAATTTCAATGGTTCACCATTGAGCCATTATTTTTAATCAAAGGAGACGTAGGCATATTATCCAAGCGTTTGTGGCAAGGAAAGCCCCTTATACTTGGGAGCAGCCAAGTATGAAGTGTGTCTGGGTGTTTCTCCCTATCTGCTTAGAGGACTTGATAAATTCAAATTGTGGCATTTTTTTGTTGGTTAGAATCCAGTAGTCCTGTAATACTTTTATCTTTTATGAATTTAATGAAAAACTCTCATCTTCTGTCCAAACATACCGCACCCTCTTTACAGTTTTTTCTGTACTTACTGCTTACACACATTTTCAAAACTTTGCCTCTTTTTTTCAATCCAAGAATTGTGCACACAAAATGTGAAATGCCTCACATCTTTTGCAAGAAACACTGCATTCCAAATATCATAAACTCATCTCAAAAGCAAACATTTGTCTTATGTTGCAAACACCTTTGCCATAATATTCTATGTTTGGATATATCATATACACACAGTTATTCAAAACCTAAAGCTCTTCTTTCATGAGCTCCTGCATTCCTTCAAGATTGAAAGTAATTGGCAGAGAGATTGAAACAAAAGCAAGACTGAAACCAAATATTTTGTGAATACAGTATTATACAGGATGACAGAAAATAAATACATCAACCATATGTAGTTGGACAGAAACAATGGTTGTGTTTGAAAAAGGAAATCAAGATACTTTCTGTTCGATTTTTGTGTGTTACATTGAAAATTTTGTGTTGTGTTTTGCAAAAAGTGCTTTATGAAATTGAAAACTGAGTCGAAGGCTGAGAAATAGTGTATGGTTTTGCAGATTTAGTGTGTGGTTCTGCTGTTTGAATGTCAGGTTTCAGAGATTGTGTGACAAGTAAGGATTTTGTGTGAAAGCAGTTGAAAAAAACTGTAAAGAATGATCGACTTTTACATATGGAAGGTGACCTGTAAATGTGAAAAAACTGTTTCCATTGCAGTTTTGCGAAATATTCCTTTTTCGAATTGCCTGAAAATGGTTTTGCGATATATGGGAGTTTTTGCGAAATTGACGTGTTTCCGTTGGGCGTATTTTCAATTCACGATTTCAATTTGTGCAATTTAAAGGGTAATGGAAACGCGGCTAGGTATTTGCTTTTGATGTGGCGCAACGCTCATCCCGTGTAGGCAAACGTTTTAATGGTACAAAGACCTCTTATATGTCAAAAGATCAAGGCAAATCTGATTTCTCATGTCATGACCCCTTTACAGTTTTTCTCAGTCGCTTTGGTGCATTTCTCACATCACTATTTACATTTGCACAACAGTTAATGCAGTTCTCAAAACAATTAGTGCAAACTGCAAAACCTAGTTGATAACCTGCAAAAGCATGTCACTTGCTCAAAATGGATAGGTTATTCCTCAAAAGCAAGTATTCGTGTCAATGAAAGTGTCAGTGTCATCAAGATGAAAAGTCCTGACACCATTGTTTATGAACAAGATAGTCAAATGGCTTTGTCATGTTTTCATTATGACAGTTTACTCTGTCATTGTTTTCCAATGCAAAAAAGTCAGATCTTGGTGACACTACCTGAAAATGCTCAAGACAGCACTATATACTATTTGCACAGCCATTTGAAAAATACAGTAAAGTTACACATTACTGTATTGAGTATGTATGTTTCACATTTTTACTGCATATGCTCTTTGCAATTCTGTTCACAGCATTGTGCAAAAGAAAAATTACACCCTTATTTGCAACAAACATAAACTCCCTTTGGGTACAGCTGTGCACAACTGTAAACAATATTGCAGTACATATGGCAAATCTTTACTGTAACACTACTGTATACTACAATACACTAAATGTGTGATACAGTAAAGCTGTACGTCTAATTGTAAAATGTACAGTGACAAGTTCTTGTCCCACTGCAAGCTTCATGTATGACACGATGACAGTAGTGCAGTGCAGATTGTTTAGTGCTGAATTACTGTCCATTTATACACACCTGTTCTCCCGACAAAATGTTTGAATAATTGAATTTACAGTGGTTCTCCCAACATTTGTCTGCACCCTTCGACCAGCCTCAGCCATTGTGAGGCCGTGATTGACAACATGATCCACAATTGTAGCCCTGATTTCATCAGGGATCTGCCTATGTACTTGGCCTCTTCTTCCTCTTCCCCTGTTTTGTCCCCTTCCCCTTCTTCCCCGCACCCTTACCCCTCTTCCACGAGGCTGACCTTCCATTTCTGTGTCACAGTATTGTAGAAATGGCACACCTGCTTGGTTCGTATATGCTTGTAAAGTGGGGGTTTATGGGATTCACCTCTGACAGTGATTGTAGAGAAGTGGCTTATCATTGGTTGCAACTAATGCTTCACACACCCCTTCTCATCAGTGAAAGTTGAGATTCACTTGAGAGAAATTGTTCAATTTAGGAGACATTTTCAGGAAAAAAGATTAAAAAAAATGTGTAAAATTTGCTTGACAGATTTTGACAACTAGTTCAACATTTTTGTATGTAATGACTCAAGCAATGAAATGAGGACTATTAGTTTTATATGGATTGACTATTCAGCATTCACAACTATAGTTAATTTTGACTGACATGACATAAGCAAATGATAATGTTATAAAACAGCAGAGAGTTGTATGAAAGCAATTGATGCATGTCCAAAAGAATTTGCAATTTGTTCGAAGGAATGAGAAACTGCTACTATGATGTGCACAAATGACTAAATGTTGTGGAGGTTGAACTAACTGTTGTGAAAATGTAAATAGTGATGTGAGAAATGCACCAAAGCGACTGAGAAAAACTGTAAAGAACCAATAGGATCTGACAAAGAATGAGAGAAAGACATGAGACAAAGAAAAAGAGTGATTTGAATAGAGGAAGAAGTGATAAGGGAATGATTGTAAAAAGGTGTGACACGCAGAGAGATTGAGTGATGATGGAAAAAGACGTTTGACAAGAAAAGGGGTTTGAAGGGGAGAAGGAGCAGGAAGAAAATTTAAAAGCCCTTTACTTAAGAGATGTTTTCAGTCCACCGGTCATAATGGTGTTTTTACTCCTTCGCCACATGTGATTCTTTCAGTGGAGCAAAGCAAAAAACCAGACATCTCTTAAAAATAAAAGTTTTATTAACATGTAAAATCCTACACCAGCAGTCTTCTGAAATCATTTTAAGATCATGTCACAATAATACATTATTTTTAGAGCCTCTTGGTCCTGTTCCCCATCCTCTTCTTAGCAATTTATCACTTATGCCTCATTTGTCCTAAGTCTGAAGATAATTGCCGTCTTGTTCCTTAAGCGCACAAATTCAAATAAAACAATCAACGTTCATGCACATTCATTTCGCAGTATGAAATATCACAAGTGTTTGGGGCTGTAACAGTTTGACCCGATTAATGCTTTGATTTACTAAGTTAAGTTTTACAAACGTAGTACATCAGTTCATGTTCAACACTACAGCAGCATTACTAAAATAAGAGAACTTACCCGAGTACTAAGACACACTGATAAAATGCACCTGTTGCTTGAGATTACTTCAAGGGTTTATTCATTTATTGACTTAAAGTCAACTTAATTTAGTTCCATAACTTGAGGTAACACAATCTGCACAGTGTTTTTTTTTTTTTTTTCTGGGGATACACAATTTAATAAAATTGCAAGTAAATGAGGAAAGATAATCATTTGGCATAAACCATTTAAGTAAACTCAGTTTAGTACTTGTTGTGGAAACAAAGATAAGTACTCAGTCTTTGTACAATACAAAAAAAAAAAAAAAAAAAAAAAAAAAATGAAACTGGCCCAAATACAGTACAATTACAGTGTTTACTGTAGATCAAAATTGACACCCACAAACTGGGAAATGGTATCAAAGCACATAAGGTTGCAATAACAACAAAACTATTCAAAAATAATTCATAAAAATAACAAATACATACATTAATAAATAGATTTCTTCATTCTCAGCAAAGCACATCATAATTATTCCACCAATGGGAATATCACTGGATAAAAGCTCTTCCTTAATTTTAAAGTAGGAGTACTCATCAAAAATTCCAAGACAAGAAACTGCAGATACAAAGAAGCCAGCACTCATCAGCTTTACCAAGACAAATAGATTACTGAACAAGCATTTGTCATAAATACAGAGATTATTCATCATAGTCATCAAAGGTACTAAGAAATGAGCATGTGATCTCACCATAGTAAGAAGGGCGAGATACTCGTTGAAGTTACTAAGATTATTCTACTCTCATCGTAAATACTAAGTTCGGGTTACCCATGAGAGAAACCGATATAAAATAGGAATACCCATAGAAACAGTACATTATGCGAGCGCTCGGGCACTCGGCTGGAATACTAAGATACCGTGACTGATGGCGTGACGTGTTTTAAATGCATAGAGACACATGGAGTCATTCACTGTCGTGCGACAAACTCCATTTATACTAAGATAACACTGGAACTGTAAACAGAACAAGTATGCCACTCTTTTCTCACGACATCTTTATTGTGCTTTTGAATCACCCTTTGGGGTGACTGCAGCCTTTTGTGTTTGTAATATTCCAGGTAAAGATGTCAAACCCCACCTCACGTGGTCTGATATGAACTCACAGTTAAAATAGATGATTGTTACTAAGAACTTGAAGTAGTCAGGTAAACTTGAACTTTTTTTTTTTTTTTTTAACACCCTGAGCACTCTCGGAGCATTTGGTGTTTGTTTGGATTTCACTAACTTTTTTTTTTCCAATTTTACTAGGATGCAAAATTAAAACTATTTTTAACCATGTTAAATAAGAATAACGTTACAGAAGCCAAAGTGCACTATGGTTCAGTAGATTATAAAATTAAATGACATGAGAAGTCATACAATATTTAAAAATTGTAATATCCTTAAGATTTCAATAAGTGCATTGATGTCTTTCATTAAGTTTTATTACTCACTGCAATCAGAATTGAAGCTCCTTTGGTAAAGTTCTTCCCAATAAATCGTTTAATCATTACTGCTACTGGTATTCATTATTTGAAGTATTCAACATTTGAGGCTTAAATTTGACCCTGAACTGGAAGATCCACTGATTAATGTGAATGAAAGTAAAGCCGTGTCAATGACTCGGGAGGGATTCACTATGAATTGTGTCCACTAATAGCGATGTTTATTTGCGCTCTGTCTGCGTTGTTTTAGCACCCGGGACACTAAAGTATCAGGTAATGGTGCAATTCTTGACCATGTCAGTTGGTTTTGAGTGCTAGATGTGTGGTTAAACTGAATTGTGGGAGCTTATAATGAGGGATTTTGCGCTGAAATGTTTTGAGTATCTGTTCAGTGAATTCACTCCTCAGTTTTGTTTTTGGCAGATTCTAGTTCGTACATTTTTGAGGCTTAAAAAGTTCACATACACTCAAACAATATACACGTCTATTGTTTGACGCTAATTACATCCGTGGAAACTTAAAAGAAACTTAAAAGTATCTTAGCAACATTCTTTTCAGAATAATGAGACAAGAAAAAAAGATATGAGCACAGGTGGTGGAGATTCACTTTTCTTTGCATGAATGTCAGGAATAAATTGGGGAAAACTGCTAAGGCATTTGTAATGCTAATCTAAATATTCTATAGAAAAAAGCTAAGAAGTTCTCAAAGGACAGAAGCCCTCAATTTTGCTGAATAGTTACCTCTTTGTATCAATGACGGTTTGTTGAAACCTGACAGTTCCACGTAACGGTCTGAACAGGTACTTTTCAACAGCTGGCTATATAAATATTGATGGGCTTTAAAACTGCTGTTAGCTGAATAACGTGCAAGGGGCCATTTACACAGAATGCTTTTTTGTTTTCAAACACGCAAGACACAGCAAAGTATGATGGAAAAGAGCGCAGGGTCTCGAGAGACGCGTTTTTAAAAGTCGAACAACATTTAAGTTGACGGCGATTGAAAAATGCTGCGCGCAGGCGCGACACACTGAAAAATTAGTGTTGAATGCATTCGTCAAGAGCATGTTTACATAGAAAAGCAATTCAGAACGCAAACGTGCACTTTTTTTGAAACGATAATCTACACTGTAGAAGTTTATTGATTAGTAAAGAAGATTATTGTAGTAAATTTGACAAGAAAATACTATTTCAGTCTTTCTACTTAATAAAAAATCATGTTTAATTCAATGTGTTACTTGTTTCTTTGTAATTATTTGTGAAATTTATTCAATTATTTGTGAACTTTTTCTCAGTGTCTGTATCACGGACAGATGGACTAGGCTACTACTCTGGGTAGTCAAAGTAAAAGCCATAAATCCTACATTATTTGTGAAGTGAAACGTGAGTGAATCTTTAAAAATATCAGATGCTTTGTATAATACATCAGGGACAGCCATCCCCCTCCTCCCCATACTCAATGCCACTGCTAGGGTGACTATAAAAATGAGATTTTAGTAACTGATATATTTGAGATGGAAACTTTCCTCAGTAAAAGTATCCATAGCTTAAGTGAAGATGAATGCAGTTTTGACTTTCTTGACCTAAATGATTATATCAGTATGAACTGATCATTTAAGCTACCTCTATATCTGGTATTTAATGAAGAATTAGGTCCTCCTTAAGTATTGTGGTTTGACTGAGACCAGAAACTGGCACTTTGAAGTGTGTAAATGTCTATTGACACATGCTGGTATATTAATGAACTTTTTGTATAATAATAATAATAATAATTATTATTATTATTATTAATAGTAATGATAGAAATTGGCCTGTTAAGGAAGAAAAGATACCGACAAATAGTCTATTTATCATGTCACATATGTGAAGCCCTATGCCCATAACATAATGTTTTATGTTATTAAATTGTGATGATCATTTGAACCCTGTTAATAAATCCTGTTGTAAACTGGTGCATTACTTTCCTCATTTAAAGGGATAGTTCACCCATAAATGAAAATGATCCCATGATTTGCTCACCCTCAAACCACCCTAGGTGTATATGACTATCTTCTTTCAGACAAACACAATTGGAGATATATTACTACAGTTGTATGCCGGAAGCTAGTTATTTGAATTCATAAAGTTTTAAATATGGATAATTTTCTAAGATGAACACATCCTTTCGCTTCAAAATGCCTTTATTATCCATCTGGAGTCGTATGGATTACTTTGCTTATGGATGGATGCTTTTTTTTATTTTTTAAATTTGGGCTGCCATTCACAACCATTATAAATCTTGGAGGACTAACTGTACGTTCACACAGCCGCCGGCGAGAGCGTCAAATTTGGCCTCGGCTGCCCTGCCAACAACGCTGTACTGTGCGTTCAAACCAAAAAAGTAAATGACAATTTGTAGCAACCAATCAGAATGTAGAGGTCCTCGCTTGAGAGGATTCCGATTGATTGCCACGCTGAACCGCGTCATAGCTCATTACCATACAGTTGACCTGACTTCAACTCTTCTCGACGCTCTCACCGTCCAAGACGCGCCGCGCCGCTTTCGGCGGTAAGGATATTTTTAAATATATCTCCGATTGTGTTCATCTGAAAGGTGTCATATACACTTAAGATGGCTTGAGGGTGAGTAAATCATGGGATAATTTTCATTTTTGGATGAACTATCCCTTTAAGTAATGTTGTCTAAAGTTAATATAAGTCGTATGCCGTAACACGATAATATACGTGCAGATGTGTTCTGCTGGTGCACAGGCATAGGGAGCGTATGATGTTTGTTTAAACCTATAGAGAATATAAAAACGTGTTCTTGCAGCATTTGGGCATATTCCCACATGGCTGCATTCACAGACTTAATTGTGGAATGTTGTGGGAAGGTTACAGGAAGATTTCAACACTGGGAGTTGCTCATGTTGAGTTTGCATAGCAATAGGGGAGTTTTACAAGAATGTTGCTGCAGTGTTTTAGGGGAACGTTTGGATAACCTTTACTGCAAACCTAAGGGAGTCCTAGTTTTACACTTTCTCCATAGAGTTTAAAAATAATTGGTTGCATAGCACAAGGGGAGGCTCTAGTGTACTTACAGTGCCAAAAGTGCTAACGCTAATGGACAACTGGGAAAACGTATGTCAAGGTGCTGAACGGTCACAAATGTGTGAGCATTTGGGGAATGTTTCTTTAATGCTGTTATATCATTAGGGAAGCACTTGTGAAACTGTTGTGAGTCCTCTGGGTGCAGCCTTCTTGTGAGAGATCTGTTTAGTGAGTATTTATGAATGGCTGGAGAAAACAGCCTCCAACTATCAGTGAGAAAAATAAGTTGTTTTCAAGGGGCGTATGTCTGGAGAAGACGAAAATGTTCTGCAGTCTTTGTCTTTCTCGAGCTTGCACCTTTTGTCTGGTAATGAGTTATTGCACAGTTCTCAATCATTAGCATGCATTAATTGAATGTGATTGTAATGCATGTGAGATGCGATTATTTTTTGTAATACTGAAGATTATTATAATTTTATGGTTTTCCAACAAATGAGGTATTATTTTTTCTTTTTTTGCAGATGGTGGTATCTAAAGTGAGGCATAAAACGTTATTGTTAAAACATTTGTGGGTGCAATTTAAAACCTTTTTGCAGCATTCTCTCTTTGATATCTGTGTATATGTATTGTGAGTGAATTATATTGTGTTCGCTTTGGGCTGATCGTCGTTGTTGTTGTTGCCAGGTGACTGTTTGTTGCTGCGCTCAGTCCCACCCCTAGATGTCTCCTGCAGGAAGAGGCGTGGCTTGCAAAGTGACAGAAGTATTCTGCGGTATTCTCTGCGGAAGTTCTGATTGAGCAGTCCGTACACTACGGCGTTCAGGCAGGAGTTAAAGTACGCCATGAAATAACTAACCACAAACAGCCAATCAGGGACCATGGGCGCAACACGGGAAGGGTCCACAGCTACAGCCAGTCCAATCAAATTCAGAGGCGCCCAGCAGACGGCGAACAGCACAAAGACGACGAACATGGTCAAGAAGTGGCGCAACTCACTCGGACGTAGGCGTGGCCTGACGTCAGTTTTGACCCGCCTCCTCACACGGAGCACCAGCACCCAAATCCTCAGATAACAGAACGTAACTACTGCGATAGGAAGCAGGAAATGCACGGTCACCACAGCGATGGTGTATCCCGCACTTGTCGTCTGACTAAAGGTGCATGAATAAACGCGGGGGTCGTACGTGAGTGACCCCAGCGCCAGGTTTGGAAGAATGGCTAGGACGGTGAGTACCCAGACTAACATCAATAGGGCCAGGGTTCCAGCACGGCCGTAGATCTTCTCGTAGGTGTTGGTCTGACAGATGAAACAGTAGCGGTTGATGGCGATGGCGGTGATGTTGAAGATGGAGCCGATGACGCTCGCTCCCATCAGGAAGCCGCTGACCTTACACTCCATTTCCCCCGGCAGCCAGCCTGCGTGCAGCATGGCGTGCAAGACCAGAGGGTAGGGATAGCAAACCACCAGAAGGTCAGCGAAAGCCAGACTCACTACAAAGGCATTACCTACAGGACACACACACACAGAGAAGGATTTCAAATACAATTAATTTTTTTTCTGTCATTTGTTTCTGTGATGCAAAGCTTTTCAGCATCATTACTCCAGTCTTCAGTGTCACATGATCCTTCAGAAATCATTCTAATATGATGATTTGCTACTCAAGATAAATTTCACTGTTGAGAACTGTGGTGCTGCTTAATATTTTGTGGAAACCATGATACATTTTTTTTTCTGGATTCTTTGATGAATAGAAAGTCAGCATTTATTTGACATAATTTGAAACAATGTAAATGTCTTTATTGTCAATTTGATCAATTTAATGTGCATCCTTGCAGAATAAATTATTAGTTTCTTTAAAAAAGCAAAATCTTACTGACCCCAAACAGCTTCACTGTTCACATATTATCATTTTAAAAGTATTATATATATATATATATATATATATATATATATATGATGGCATGATGAGAAGCGGAGTACAAATATTAAATACAAATATTAAACAATACAAATATTAGAGCCAGAAATATGCATCAATGCAACTTTCATGAAGTAAACTTTTTCTAAAAGCCTTCCTTCTGCCGGAAAAAACTGTCCCTAACTGTGAACAGCAACAGAAGTTACATTATTATGCCATTAGATGGCGGCAAAGACTGTCTTTATGAGTGTGTCCGTCAGTAGCAAAGACTTTTATATTGACTGAATTGTTTTGAAAATGGAACAAGGCGCAACTGACAAATGCTTTGACTAGCGTTATCAGTCACGGGAAAACCCCTTAAATGTTAAAAGGACAAGATGATACATTGGACATTTAAACAGATTTTTTATTGTGAACATAGGACTGACCTGAAGGAAAATGCTAAATCTGAATGCAGGTAATAAACTCACTCACTCGATCTTTTTCTCACAATACTCTTCTGCATAATACAGTAAGCTTCAATGAACAATATCAATTGAGAACATACAGTTTACGTTGCTAAGAGTGGTTGCTAAGGGTATTGTGTAGTGATACACAGAACAGTTGGGTGAAGCGGTCATAGCCGTGTTTTATCGTGAATAATACACAGCTATTGATCAATCAGAATCAAGGACAGGAACTAACCGTTTTATAAATATTATATATATATATATATATATATATATATATATATATATATATAGACAGTTACCTTGTGAAAAGCTTTACCTTTTGTCACATTACATTCTGGAAAATAAAATAAGTCCAAATTTTGAGCTGTATTATAGCCCCCATCATTAAAGTGAAAACACTTTAAAACATTCTGGAGGATTATTAAAAATTAATTAGTGAAATACGTGGTTTGGTAAAGTGATCAGCCCCTTAGAGTATACCCTTATAAACTTGCTCAGGTGCAACCAATCAACTTCCAGATCGAACACCAGGCTAATTGCCCCACCTGACATCAATTGTAGTGGTTTTGATTACTTCAGAAAAAACAGCTGTTTCTTGAAGATTCCACTGTTAGTAGTGCATGGTACTGCAAATAATTCACCTTGGTTGGGAAAGTGTTTTCGGAAGGCCTCCGGGATAAAGTTGTGGAAAGGCACAAATTAGGAGAAGGCTACAAAAACATTTTGAAGGCTTTAGCTATCCCCCTGAGTACTGTTCAGAGCATCATTAGGAAGTGGAAAGCTTATGGCACCACCAACACATTGCCTAGATCAGGCCGCCTGTCCAAACTGGATGACCGATCAAGGAGGTCATTGATCAGAGAAGCTACCAAGTGGCTTTATGGCTGGGACTAGTTGGTCTGTGCATGTGACAACTATCTCACAAGCTTTACACAAAGGTGGCCTGTATGGCAGGGTGGCAAGAAAGAAGGTTTTCCTGAAAAAGTGCCACACTCAGTCTCATTTGCACTATGCAAAAACACCCCTGGATAACTTTGATGCCATCAGGCAAAAGGTGCTATGGTCTGATGAGACCAAAATTGACATTTTTGGACTGAACTCCAAGCGCTATGTTTGTCGAAAAATAAATACAGCACACCACCCAAAACACACCATATTGTGAAGTATGGTGGTGGCAGCATTGTGCTGTGGGGGTGTTTCTCTTCAGCAGGGGGCGAATGGCGAGGATTGAAGTAAAATGGATGCTGCCAAGTGCATCCAAATTCTTGAGGAAAACTTGCATCCCTCTGCTAAAAAGCTAAGGATGGGCAGGTCATTCAGCTTCCAACACGACAATGATCCTAAACATACCGCCAAAAGAACAACGCAATGGCTTAAGGATAGGAAGGTGAATGTCCTTGAGTGGCCAAGCCAGAGCCCTGACTTAAAGGTGCCGTAGAATGTCTTTTCAAAAGATGTAATATAAGTCTAAGGTGTCCCCTGAATGTGTCTGTGAAGTTTCAGCTCAAAATATAAGTCTAAGGTGTCCCCTGAATGTGTCTGTGAAGTTTCAGCTCAAAATACCCCATCGAATTATTATTATTTTTTTTATTTTTTTTATACATTTTTTTAACTGCCTATTTTGGGGCATCATTAACTATGCACCGATTCAGGCTGTGGCCCCTTTAAATCTCTCGTTCCCTGCTCTCCCGAGCTCTCGACTATAAGTGCAGTTATACAATGCATAAACAAAGTTCACACAGCTAATATAACCCTCAAATGGATCTTTGCAAGATGTTCGTCATGCATGCTGCATGCATGGATCGGATCATGTGAGTATAGTATTTATTTGGATGTTTACATTTGATTCTGAATGAGTTTGATAGTGTTCCGTGGCTAAAGCTAACATTACACACTGTAGGAGAGATTTATAAAGAATGAAGTTGTGTTTATGCATTATACAGACTGCAAGTGTTTAAAAATGAAAATAGTGACGGCTCTCTTGTCTCCGTGAAAACAGTAAGAAACGATGGTAACTTTAACCACATTTAACAGTACATTAGCAACATGCTAACGAAACATTTATAAAGACAATTTACAAATATCACTAAAAATATCATGTTATCATGGATCATGTCAGTTATTATTGCTCCATCTGCCATTTTTCGCTATTGTTCTTGCTTGCTTACCTAGTCTGATGATTCAGCTGTGCTGCTCCAGACGTTAATACTGGCTGCCCTTGTGTAATGCCTTGAACATGGGCTGGCATATGCAAATATTGGGGCATACATATTAATGATCCCAACTGTTACGTAACAGTCGGTGTTATGTTGAGATTCACCTGTTTTCCGGAGGTCTTTTAAACAAATGAGATTTACATAAGAAGGAGGAAACAATGGAGTTTGAAACTCAATGCATGTCTTTTCCATGTACTGAACTCTTGTTATTCAACTATGCCAAGGTAAATTCAATTTTTGAATCTAGGGCACCTTTAAATCCGATAGAAAATCTGTGGATGGACTTCTAAGAGCAGTCCATTGCCGCTCACCACGGAATCTGACTGAACATGAGCAATTCTGCAAGGAAGAATGGGTAAATATTCCCCAATCTAGGTGTGCAAAGCTAGTACAGACATATACAAAAAGATTAATGGCTGTAATTAAAGCAAAAGGTGGCTCTACGAAGTATTAAATCAGGTCACTGATGACTTTTCCAACCCTGTTATTCTAGTTTTTCAGTTGTTTAATTTTCAGAACTGTTGCCTTTCTTTCTTTCTTTCTTTCTTTCTTTCTTTCTTTCTTTCTTTCTTTCTTTCTTGTTGATGTAAGGCAAAATTTGTAAATAAAGCTGGAAAAGGTTTTATTATTTTTTTGTGGAATGGGTTTGATTTCAGGCTGTACGACAAATAAAGTAACTATTTCAAAGGTGTATGATGATTTTCTATAGACACTGTGTGTAGAAAGCTGTAGAAAGGGATAAAGGCACAAGTTAGGAGAAGGCTACAAAAACATTTCAAAGGCTTTAGCTATCCCTCTTAGTACTGTTCAGAGCATCATTAAGAAGTGGAAAGCATATGGCACCACCAACACATTGCCTAGATCAGGCCGTCCATCCAAAATGGATGACTGCGCAAGGAGGTCATTGATCAGAATTACTTTGCAATTGTGTTAATTCTGTTTTTAAACATATATACAATATAGATTTGCACCATATCCTATGCAATCAGTTTCCACTGTCACGCAATTTGTCTGCTCCCACTGAAAGAGAAAATGCTGTGAATTGCAACACAGCCAATATTGAATGTTTATATGTATATAGTTGTTTGGAGCAGGATTTTAAACCAATGAGAGTTAACTGTGGGCAGGACTTTCTCAGTGTGACACCACCTGGTCAGAACAATCATTTCATATGGAAGAGATGATGCCTGATACTTTATCACATCACGTCTGGTTAGGACAGTGTTATAAGAAACATCACTCGTTTTAGACAACAAATTGTAAATTTCATACATAAGGTTCCTCAGAATTAGATTCCATGAAATTATGACACTGATGCAGCATTTATCTGCCACTAGAAAATAAAATGAATGTGTATTTTTGTACACATTTTTACAAAAGATACTTGTGTAGAAAACACACAAACACAAGGAAGGTCAAGCAAGCAAGGAAGCACCTGAACTGTTGTTGACATATTGCGTGTCTGGGAGTGTAGAAGCATTTGTGTGTGAATATGTGCATGTGAGTGTAGGACAGGCTCAGGTGCACTAGTATTTTAACTGTGAGGTTCACACAAAGTTCAGATCCATTAGATTAAGTGTGGTGTCTGTGACACTGAGTTCTCCTCTACAGTATATGTGTGTGCATGTTTGCCAGTCGGTCTCTTGCATGCATGTGCTGGGTGCCGGTTTGTTGGAAATGGAGAGTATGTTTTCTTCAGATCAAGTTAAGCGTTTATAGCACAGTTGGAGTTCAGATGGAGTTCAACACAGTACTCTACACACACACTTGTATGCCTACACCAATGCTTTACAGACTTACAGATAGGTCTTGTAATGGATACATAGATTCAGTGCATATTGATCGAATGCATTTGGGAAAAAGAGTGCATATAGAAAGTAATCATTTTAGGTTAATATTTCATATCATACCTCATCCAAATGACTTATTCTCAATTCACACTGATTTTATCGATGGAGGTTTCCAGGTTGCTAGTAGCCATTCCTGTAGCTCTAATACGCTGATATAGATATTGCAGTAGTGCATTATATCTTGAACAAGATGAATATCTATCAATGCATGAATCAAACATGCTTAGAACAGCAACAATTTCTGACATATTTTACATTCTGTTGCTGCTCATTTAAACTTTTTTAAACTATTGATTCCCTGCATCACAAATCGAATGAAAATGAATGACGAAGGGTCCATGCAAATCACTGTCAACTTTCACAGCGGCTCGTTTCCTCTTATCTCTCACCCTGTTCTTCTCCATTTTGCCTTCCTCATCTGGATCCGTCAATGTCTGCTATCTTTCTCTCGCTCTGTGCCAATATCTCTCAGCATATCTGATTTCCGATCCATCTCTTTTCCTCTCACTTATTACAACTCAATTCGCCTTCGCTCTCTTTCGTCCTTTCTCATAAGAAGATTAAGAGGCAAGAGGAAGAAAGCAGCTGGACTTTTAAATGTTTTAATTGGTATGTCGAAAGGCTTTCTGAGAGAGAAATTTGGTCTAATCTCTTGTCTGGAAGCTAGGCCAAAATGAATGAATGAAATTCTTGAACCTGAAAACAGAGTTTAGCTCGACAGAGATGCCTAAGCAAAGAAACAAATAAAAATCGGCTTTAGTAGAGCATCATACAACCACCCACAGACACACACACACACACTTGTGCTCATTACTTCTGTGAACCTGCCACATGCTGATGTGAGGAAGAGGGTGTGAGGAATAAGTTTTCAGAGATGACTATTGTGCCAGCTACACAGATGCTTCCCATAGGCATTTGGGCTTTTGCATTGGGAACAATATAAAGTTTGTTAGCTAAACAGATGAATGTGTAAACTGCTGCCTTCACACACTCACACATTGGTCCCCTTTACACCTAAGCATTTACATGCTATTTAGATATTCTACCACTTACAAATCACATCAGATGTTGTGTCAACCAAAACTATTATATTCAGAATATTTCAAAATTCAATTCCCAGGGAATGCATGAATGTTAAAATGTAGGCCTATATATACAAAACTAAGTTGCTTTGGATAAAAGTGTATGCCAAATGCATAAATTTAAAATAAAATGCTTTCCGTCATTTGAGATACAAAAAATATCTGGTGTCCGGTCTACTGCGTTTCCCTACTTTAGAAACATTCCCAGTAAAGGATGCTAATAGGGATTAGAAGTGAAGACAAGAGGGAAAAAATGAAGTTTTAAAGCACCATATGGAACCGAGAGAGAGATTCCAAGTGTATTCCAGTAAAAAAAAAATCAATTGGATTTTGTTTTGGATGACCAGATCCGCACTGTCCGTTTTGCATTGTAAGCATTCTGTGAAAGCATTTTAAAACATTATATAAAACATTTTCCATAAAAGTTCGAGTTATAATAGTTTGCAAGAGCGCAGTTATAGACACAATAAGGCTGTGAAAGCGACTAGTGACTAGATGTACAGTGTACATATTAGGACTTCCTCACACCTCAGTCATACAACGAAAAGGCGTCATGTCTCAGACAAAAAGGCTTCAGTCATCGGACAAAACGGCATTGCGCCTCAGACTGAAAGGCTTCAGGTCTCAGGGAAAACGACGTCAGATGTCAGGTTTTTTACAATTAGGCATCGAACGTAACAGCCTCAGACCAAAAGGTATCAGACAAAACGGCCTCAGACTAAAAGGCATCAGACGAAATGGACATAGAAAGAATCGAACTGCCCCGCCTCAATGTAATGTCACGTGCACGCAGTTTTCTGTTAAATGTTACACTAAGTTGTATAAAACATATCCCACTGAGATTATTTTGTAAATTTGTATTATTTACTAGTTTTATTTGCATGTATAAAAAGCTAGCAAAATAACACATTGCAACTAGCTTGCATTTCAAACTATCGTGAACACATACGAAAATTAACCATGGTTAAAAGTGTTAACAATTATTTTTTTTGTCGGCTTGATAGGCTACTATTTGTATCCTAACAATAATTTTACTACAAATACCATAATCTATTACAGTTTTTCTCAGTCGCTTTGGTGCAATTCTCACATCACTATTTACATTTGCACAACAGTTAATGCAGTTCTCAAAACAATTAGTACAAACTGCAAAACCTAGTTGATAACCTGCAAAAGCGTGTCACTTGCTCAAAATGGAGAGGTCATTCCTCAAAAGCAAGTATTCGTGTCAATGAAAGTGTCAGTGTCATCAAGATGAAAAGTCCTGACACCATTGTTTATGAACAAGATAGTCAAATGGCTTTGTCATGTTTTCATTATGACAGTTTACTCTGTCAATGTTTTCCAATGCAAAAAAGTCAGATCTTGGTGACACTACCTGAAAATGCTCAAGACAGCACTATATACTATTTGCACAGCCATTTGAAAAATACAGTAAAGTTACACATTACTGTATTTAGTGAGGTAACTGAGTACAAGACACTGAATATGTATGTTTCACATTTTTACTGCATATGCTCTTTGCAATTCTAATTTGTTCACAGCATTGTGCAAAAGAAAAAATACACCCTTATTTGCAACAAACATAAACTCCCTTTGGGTAGAGCTGTGCACAACTGTAAACAATATTGCAGTACATATGGCAAATCTTTACTGTAACACTACTGTACACTACAATACACTAAATGTGTGATGCAGTAAAGCTGTATGTCTAAATGTAAAATGTACAGTGACAAGTTCTTGTCCCACTGCAAGCTTCATGTATGACACGATGACAGAAGTGCAGTGCAGATTGTTTAGTGCTGAATTACTGTCCATTTATACACACCTGTTCTCCCAACGAAATGTTTGAATAATTGAATTTACAGTGGTTCTCCCAACATTTGGCTGCACCCTTCGACCAGCCTCAGCCATTGTGAGGCCGTGATTGACAACATGATCCACAATTGTAGCCCTGATTTCATCAGGGATCTGCCTATTGGCCTCTTCTTCCTCTTCCCCTGTTTTGTCCCCTTCCCCTTCTTCCCCGCACCCTTACCCCTCTTCCACGAGGCTGACCTTCCATTTCTGTGTCACAGTATTGTAGAAATGGTACACCTGCTTGGTTCGTATATGCTTGTAAAGTGGGGGTTTATGGGATTCACGTCTGACAGTGATTGTAGAGAAGTGGCTTATCATTGGTTGCAACTAATGCTTCACACACCCCTTCTCATCAGTGAAAGTTGAGATTCACTTGAGAGAAATTGTTCAATTTAAGAGACATTTTCAGGAAAAAAAGATTTTTAAAAAATGTGTAAAATTTGCTTGACAGATTTTGACAACTAGTTCAACATTTTTGTATGTAATGACTCAAGCAATGAAATGAGGACTGTTAGTTTTATATGGAATGACTATTCAGCATTCACAAGTATAGTTAATTTTGACTGACATGACATAAGCAAATGATAATGTTATAAAACAGCAGAGAGTTGTATGAAAGCAATTGATGCATGTCCAAAAGAATTTGCAATTTGTTCGAAGGAATGAGAAACTGCTACTATGATGTGCACAAATGACTAAATGTTGTGGAGGTTGAACTAACTGTTGTGAAAATGTAAATAGTGATGTGAGAAATGCACCAAAGCGACTGAGAAAAACTGTAATGTAGCAAAACCATGGTTAATTTGTGGTTACCATGGTTAACTACAATAACAATTTTGTTTTACTTGTAGTGAAACCATGGTTTATTTTAATAAGAGAGGTAAAAAAAATCTTTTGCGCTATTTGAAGGCGTCGTTACAAGCACAGCTGCTTTGTGTACAGAGGTTACCAAGGAAACGGCTTTATTTCTGCTGTTCCAGCGCCACCTACTGTCAGAGAGTCGATTAGGCAAGGCAATTTTATTTATTTAGCACATTTCATACACAATGGTAATTCAAAGTGCTTCACATAAAAAGGAAACAAATACATAAGAATAAAAATGGAATGCATAAAAAAATAACAATAAAAACAGAATACCACTATCTGGATGGAAGAGTCACATACGCAGACCAATGTGAAAATCGGCATGTTCTTTTCTGTTCTTTTCATTTCTTATTCGCCAAGGGATTACATAAATAGCCTACATGAATACCATCAACAGATAGATTCTAATTAATATGCACGCACACACACCTTACATCATTTTGGGAATAGTAACAGTAAAGAAAAAGACAACTGAAGGACGGCATTATGATGGGATAAAAGCCAATAGAAAGTTAGGCTATCCAAAAAACAAACAAAAAAACAAACAAAACCGATGCCTTTTTGTCTGTCCGTTTCATCCGATGCCTTTTCGTGTGAGGCTGTTTCGTTCAATGCCTAATTGTACGAGAACTGACACCTGACGTTGTTTTTCCTGAGACACCGTATAGATGAGTTTACTTGTTCATCTGATGACATTTAATGTCTCCGAGAACCTCTGTAGGCCCATTTAGACACTTGTTAGCAACCGCCTTTTACAAGACAAGTGAAAGCTTTAAAAAATCACAAGAGGGTACTACTGATGTATTTTATATTGTAGAAAGAAAAACTGTGAAAATATCTTGAGCTTGTGTTTACCACAGACCTTATTTCAGGCATTTAACCAAAGACCCATTCAAAAAACCCATCGACTTCAGGACGACGGAACTGGAATCCGAAGTGCTAAAATGCTAACTCGTTTTCGGGTTTTGGCCTACCAAAATACGTCATCCCTGCAGCGCTTTATTGAGTGTCAGTTTAACCTTGATTTTATCTACACTGATGTAGGTTTAAACTCTTGTATGTCACTTTAAAGATCTATCCACACTGAAAAGAAAAATTCCTAAAGATCTCATCATAGGTGTAGCTTTAACTGCAAAATAAATAATGTTAACTAATACACTTTAGTTAATATGAAAAAGTAAATACTAATAAATCAATCCTACTTTCTGACCCCTCCCCCAGTCTTGTTTGCATATTGAAGTTGAATCTGCTTTGGTGGTTCATAGCCTATCAAGACAACAGTTAGCCTATGTTAGATCGACAGTTGTGTGGTACAGTATAAATGAACATTCAACTTCCAGTGACTCTGGTTATCTTTGCGGGTTGATAGATAAGCCTTTTATTTCTAAACTAGGAAAGACAGCTTCATCCTCAAAAACGAAATGTTGTGGGGGGTTTCTTGTAATTTTCACACTGCATTAACCTTGGGATATTGTGTCTTTGAACTAGAGATGCACTGGTGCACGGCCGATAAGAGCTATTATTTTCACTATGGGCCATTAACAGTTTAAAAAAAAATAGCAATGTTAAAGCAGGCTCTATTTGACCCTGTGAATCACCCATAGTTCAAGCAGGGTTGCAAGACTGCAGTTTTCCCCTAAACATTATTTGTAACATGTCTCCCATCCAATAATAACAAACAGCTTTGTTAATTCTGAAAAAAAACAAAGTCTGTCCATTTTATCAGAATTCAAACAATAAACGCCATTTTGACACTCTTAAATGTGACATGACAGATCGCTGTAGCACCTCAGTTCACACGGCAGCAAGGAGCATGAGTCTTTTCTTCCTCTTTAATACAACTTAGATCAAAATGTATGTTGAAAGATACAGTACAACTTACTGAAATGTATCATGTGTCATGTAATCGCTCAATCAGTGTTTCAACCGCAGAAAGACAAATAAAAAAAGCTTGTGAACAGTCACTTAAATACCTCAGTAAAATTATCCAGTGTTCACAGTTCGTTAGTTAGCTATAAACTAACTCCGCTGAGTTGGGAGAGCTCAAGAAAAAAATAATTATTGGCAGATATCACTCTGAATAATCAGTATTGATGGAGAAATTTAATATTGGTGCATCTCTATTTTAAACCCGCATTAGCAGGATTAGCCCCACACTCTAAAAAATAATTCAGTGGCTTTGTAAATATCACAATAAACTATGCTTCATTAATAAAATCTCTGAATATCACTTAAGTGATTGTTTGAGGACATACGATTAATTTTCAACAATCCAACAGTTAATTTTGTCTAAAAATTGCAGCTATTATTTAAGGGTTTGTTTTTTTTTGTTTTTTGTTTTTTACAAATTTAGTAAAAAATATAGCTGCAAGCAGCAATTACGGGGCCAAGCATAAAAACGGCACAAGAAGCCAACCAACATGGCTGGGAGCATCAGACCAACAGCAGCAGTGAGCAATTAGAGACCTATTAAGATCATTTTAGGCAAAAGAGCTGAAAAATGATCAAAAATGAGGATTTTACTGGTTTATCACTTTCGACCAATAGGTGGCGCTGTGACCAAATTAATGTGGTATGGTCAGAGAGAGTTGACAATGACACTTGCAAAGTTTGGTGTCAATATATCAAAGCATTGCAGAGATACAGCTTCAAGAGTAATTTTTGCATCATGCCTCAAATTCATTGCTCCGGTATACGAAAACGGTTTGACGAATTGACTTGAAATCCATAACTTTTTGTCTGCATGGTCTGAAGATGATACGGTTCAATTTTGGTGAAAATCGGAGCAACGGTCTAGGAGGAGTTCGAAAAAGTAGGTTTTTAAAGAAAAACAATATGGCGGACAGGAAGTTCAGCTGACTATGGCAAATTTGATATCTTTATTCTCACCATCACCCAAGGAATCTACTGACACCAGTTTCATTACAATAGGTAAATATAGTCAGAAGTTATTAGCATTTTTGTAAATTTTGTTATAACTTTTGACCACAAGGTGGCACAGTTCCGAAACTTCTCAGGCTCTTTCAGGGCATTGTTCTGATGACCCATACCAAGTTTTGTAAAGATACGTTAATGTGTTCATAAAATACAGCATTTTAGCACAAAATTCAAAATGGCCGACGGCCAAAATGTCTGATATTGGAAAATTGGATAACATTCGACTCGGCATGACTCCCCGAATCCAACGAGACCAAATTTATGATTTTTGGACAAACCGATCATAAGTTATAAGCAAAAATATCAATTTTTCATATCTCCGCACCACTAGGTGGCACTGCGCCGAAACGCTGCATGTTGCCTCAGGTCATGCTTGTGATGACAGGTACCAAGTTTGGTCAGAATATGTCAAAGCATTGTAGAGATACAGCTTCAAGAGTAATTTTTGCATCATGCCTCAAATTCTTTGCTCCGGTATACGAAAACGGTTTGACTTATCGACTTGAAATCCATAACTTTTTGTCAGCATGGTCTGAAGATGACACGGTTCAATTTTGGTGAAAATCGGAGCAACGGTCTAGGAGGAGTTCGAAAAAGTAGGTTTTTAAAGAAAAACAATATGGCGGACAGGACGTTTAGCTGACTATGGTAAATTTGATATCTATGTTCTCGGCATGACCCAAGAAATCCACTGAGACCAGTTTCATTACAATTGGTTAATACAGTCAAAAGTTATTAGCATTTTTGTAAATGTTGTTATAACTTTTGACCACAAGGTGGCGCTGGTCCGAAACTTCTCAGGCTCCTTCAGGGCATTGTGCTGATGACCCATACCGAGTTTCGTAACGATACGCGTTACGAATGCGTTCGTAAAATACAGCATTTTAGCACAAAATTCAAAATGGCTGACGGCCAAAATGGTTGAAATGGGAAAATTGGATATCATTCGACTCGGCATGACTCCCCGAATCCAACGAGACCAAAGTTATGATTTTTGGACAAACCCATCTGAAGTTATAAGCGAAAATATCCATTTTTCATATTTCCGCACCAGTAGGTGGCGCTGCTCCGAAACACTGCATGATCCCTCAGGTCATGCTTGTGATGAAATGTACCAAGTTTGGTCTGAATAAGATAAAGCGTTGCGGAGATACAGCTTCAAGAGTGTGTTTTACATCATGCCTCAAATTCATTGCTCCAGTATACAAAAACAGTTTTACATATCGACTTGAAATCCATAACTTTTTGTCGGCATGGTCTGAAGATGATACGGTTCGATTTTGGTGAAAATCGGAACAACGGTCTAGGAGGAGTTCGAAAAAGTAGGTTTTTAAAGAAAAACAATATGGCAGACAGGAAGTTCAGCCATCTATGGCAAATTTGATATCTATGTTCTTGGCATGAACCAACGAATCAAATGAGACCAGTTTCATTACAATGAGTTAAAAAAGTAAAAAGTTATTAGCATTTTTGAAAATTTTGTTATAACTTTTGACCACAAGGTGGCGCTATTCCGAAACTTTTCAGGCTCCTTCAGGGCATTGAGCTGATGAGCCATACCGAGTTTCGTAAAGATACGCTAATGCGTTCGTAAAATACAGCAGTTTAGCACAAAATTCAAAATGGCCGATGGCCAAAATGTCCAATATGGGAAAATTGGATATAATTCAACTCAGCATGATGCCCCGAATCCAACGAGACCAAATTTATGATTTTTGGACAAACCCATCAAAAGTTATAAGCAAAAATGTCCATTTTTCATATCTCCGCACCAGTAGGTGGCGCTGCTCCGAAACACTGCATGGTACCTCAGGTCATGCTTGTGATGCCATGTACTAAGTTTGGTCTGAATACGATAAAGCATTGTGGAAATACAGCCTTACTTCTGTTTTCACAAGCACTACGTACAATTCGTTTGCGAGTTTTTCGAAAACGGTTTGAGGAATCGACTTGAATTCCATAACTTTTTGTCAGCATGGTCTGAAGATGATCTGATTCAATTTTCATGAAAATCGGAGTAACGGCCTAGGAGGAGTTCGAAAAAGTACGTTTTTCAGAAAATTCAAAATGGCGGAAAAATTTTCATGACGGAAAATGACGTCATATTGTGCAATCGATTCGTCTTGACCCAAGGAATCAGAAGAAAAAAGAATTTTGTTTCTAACCCTTACGGTTCAAAAGTTATTTGCATAAACATAAGTGCAACTTTGGACAGCTGGTGGCGCTAGAGGGATTGAGTTAGAGACTCCAAATTTGCTATGGACAAAGGTCAGACTGTCCTCTAACTGTGTGCCAAATTTCACAACTTTCCCGCAAGCGGTTCTATGGGCTGCCATAGACTTCAAGAGCGGAAGAAGAAGAAGAAGAAGAAGAAGAAGAAAAAAAAAAAAAAAAAAAAAAGAACGCCAACAATAACAATAGGTGCCTCCGCACCTTCGGTGCTTGGCCCCTAATAAGCGTACGGAACGCCAACAATAACAATAGGTGCCTAAGCACCTTCGGTGCTTGGCCCCTAATTAGTCATTTTAAAATATACGGTATCTCACAGAAGTGAGTACACCCCTCACATTTTTGTAAATATTTTATTATATCTTTTCATGTGACAACACTGAAGAAATGACACTTTGCTACAATGTAAAGTAGTGAGTGTACAGCTTGTATAACAGTGTAAATTTGCTGTCCCCTCAAAATAACTCAACACACAGCCATTAATGTCTAAACCGCTGGCCACAAAAGTGAGTACACCCCTGAGTGAAAATGTCCAAATTGGGCCCCAAGTGTCAATATTTTGTGTGGCCACCATTATTTTCCAGCACTGCCTTAACCCTCTTGGGCATGGAGTTCACCAGAGCTTCACAGGTTGCCACTGGAGTCCTCTTCCACTCATCCATGACAACATCACGGAGCTGGTGGATGTTAGAGACCTTGCGCTCCTTCACCTTCCGTTTGAGGATGCCCCACAGATGCTCAATAGGGTTTAGGTCTGGAGACCTGCTTGGGCAGTCCATCACCTTTACGCCTCAGCTTCTTTAGCAAGGCAATGGTCATCTTGGAGGTGTGTTTGGGATCATTATCATGTTGGAATACTGCCCTGTGGCCCAGTCTCTGAAGGGAGGGGATCAGGGTCTGCTACAGTATGTCACAGTACATGCTGGCATTCATGGTTCCCTCAATGAACTGTAGCTCCCCAGTGCCGGCAGCACTCATGCAGCCCCAGACCATGACACTCCCACCACCATGCTTGACTGTAGGCAAGACACACTTGTCTTTGTACTCCTCTCCTGGTTGCCGCCACACATGCTTGACACCATCTGAACCAAATAAGTTTATCTTGGTCTCATCAGACCACAGGCATGGTTCCAGTAATCCATGTACTTAATCTGCTTGTCTTCAGCAAACAGTTTGCGGGCTTTCTTGTGCATCATCTTTAGAAGAGGCTTCCTTCTGGGACGACAGCCATGCAGACCAATTTGATGCAGTGTGCGGCGTATGGTCTGAGAACTGACAGGCTGACCCCCCACCCCTTCAACCTCTGCAGCAATGCTGGCAGCACTCATACGTCTATTTCCCAAACACAACCTCTGGATATGATGCTGAGCACGTGCACTCAACTTCTTTGGTCGACCATGGCGAGGCCTGTTCTGAGTGGAACCTGTCCTGTTAAACCGCTGTATGGTCTTGACCACTGTGCTGCAGCTCAGTTTCAGGGTCTTGGCAATCTTCTTATAGCCTACGCCATCTTTATGTAGAGCAGTGGTTCTCAACCTTTTTTTCCAGTGGGCCGCACTATGTCCAAGTTCAAGTCTTACGGGCCGCACATCATTTATATATGACGTCACCAATGCAAACCAACCAGATGTCATATTATGATATCTAGACAATTACGATTACATTTATTATTATTATTATTATTATTATTATTAGAGAGTAATTCTACTCACCATTAATGGGATACCTGATGTTGTCGGGAGCTGACCAATTCGATGAAATTCATCTCGAAAGGAGTAACAGCACAGTGAAGTTGCGACTGTAAGTTGCTGTCTGTAAGACGCACACGGAAACGTGACTTGATTCGCGTCATTACAGAAAATGTGCGTTCGCAAATGTATGTTGATCCAAATATGGAAAGCACTCTCGAACTTAATAATCTGAGATTTTGTCCAGGGATGTTTCACCACATTTCTGCAACTGATGTTGATTGCTGTGCGGTATGGGTGTGTCCTCTTGCCTGAACATCCATCAATTCATCTTCAAGTGCCTGGCGGGGCAAACCAAAAGTTGCAGCCAAGTGCTTGATATTTTCCACAGGGAAAGTGAATGGCTCTCTGATGAAATGTCCTGCAAATCTGAAAAACGAGCGATGAATTTTTCTTGCACTTGATTGACAGTTGTAACGAATCGTTCTCTCTGTTGTATGTCCAGTACACCCTCACACGCGTCATTCAGAAGTGCAAAGTCAGTTAAATCACTATCTTCGAGTTGTCCAATGTACAGTCCCAGCTTCATTTTGAAACTCTCAACACAGCCTAACAGATCTCAACATGTTTTTTTGTCACCTTGAAGTTGCAGGTTCAGCTTGTTTAGGTGAGCTGTGATGTCTGCAAGAAAAGGTTGGTTTTTCACTCATTGTCTCTCAAGAATGGAAATCTCTCTCCCTCGCCAATATCATCAAGAAAGTAACTTCAAACGTTCCTGAATTCACACATCTCACCCAAATGCAAAGCTGGGCAATGTCTCCGATGCCTGTTGATTCATCCGCTGCTAAACTGAGTGCTGAAGCAGTGGCTAGTTTAGTTTTTAGTTGTTCTGTCAAATCCTCATTTATTTCAGAAATTCGACATGTAACTGTGTCATTGCTGAGCTGTAAACTTTTTATCCTGCGGATTTTCTCGCTCTTGTTGCTCAGATCATCAAACAGTGATTCCAGAAAACAGTTCTTAACTAGCTCCCCATCACTGAATGGCTTGCCGTGTTTGCCAAGGAGCCACGAAATTTTGAACGTTACTAATGTCACGGCCTGGGACACTTTTAAGCTAGCTCGCATTGTTCAGCGATGGCATTTTTTTCAATACTAGTTATCTTGAGAGCTCTTTCCTGAGATCCAGGTGGATATTTCTTGTCAAATGTTGCATGGGTGGTATCGAAATGTCTTTTGATATTGAAATGTCTTTTGATATTGTAGGCTTTGAAATGCCCAGTGTTTTACTGCAGAGCAAGCAGAAAGGCTGTCCATTGCGCTCAGTGACAGCAAACTGATTCTTCCACTCTTCAAGCACTCTCCTACCTTCACTGATGATGCTACGAGTCTTCTGTTTTGGTCTTGTTCCTTCATTGGAATTTTCCTCACTTCTTTTTTTCTCTTCTAATCACAAATTTATCTATTTTGATCGCTAATTGATCACTGTTTTAAATCTGCCAAAGCGTGCGCTCGTAATTGTGTGTGTTAACTGTGTAATTGCGTCAGTACATTGTAGGTCTGCGCATGTCGGAAAACAATAGCTAGGCCTATATGATCACCAAAATTATTTTAGATGACAAAAACAATTATTGTACAATCATTTATTTCTTTAATACATTTTAAATTAGGCCTGTTTGAAATGAAAAAAAAAAAAAGATTTGTAAAACTAGAAGTTTTTTTTTTTTTTACATGGTCAGCATCTCGAGCCGCATTCGCATGCAGCCCGTGGGCCGCGGGTTGAGAACCACTGATGTGGAGCAACAATTATTTTTTTCGGATCCTCAGAGGGTTCTTTTTCCATGGGGTGCCATGTTGAACTTCCAGTGACCAGTATGAGAGAGTGAGAGCGATAATACCAAATTTAACACACCTGCTTCCCATTCACACCTGAGACCTTGTAACACATGACACCGGGGAGAGAAAATGGCTAATTGGGCCCAATTTGGACATTTTTACTTAGGGGTGTACTCATATTTGTGGCCAACGGTTTAGACATTAATGGCTGTGTGTTGAGTTATTTTGAGGGGACAGCAAATTTACACTGTTTTACAAGCTGTACACTCACTACTTTACATTGTAGCAAAGTGTCATTTCTTCAATGTTGTCACATGAAAAGATATAATAAAATATTTACAAAAATGTGATGGGTGTACTCACTTCTGTGAGATACTGTGTGTGTGTGTGTATGTGTGTATATATATATATATATATATATATATATATATATGGTAACACTTTACTTGAAGGGGTGTGCATAAATGACATGACACCTTCATAATCTTGACATGACACGTGTCATGAATATGAAGGAGGTTTTATGCATGTTTATGATAACTGTCATTCGCTCAATTATGTCATTTTGCAAAGATACATTGTTTGAGATGTCTTTGTTACGACAACTTGACATTAGCAAAACTCATACCTGTTAAACATGACATGCAGATTAATTATCAAACTTAAAAAACACTTACTTTATGGGTTAACATTACATTACATTATTTTGGTAACATTAGTATAGGGAACACACATATAAACGATTAACTATGACTTTTCCCTCAATAAACTCTTAATTTACTGCTTATTATGTTAATTGTTAGTTTAGGTATTGGGTAGGATTAAGAATGAGAATAAGATCATGCAGAATAAGGCATTAATATGTGCTTTAAATACTAATAAACAGCCAATATTTTAGCCATATGAATGCTAATAGTATAAGCAACTAGTTAAAAGACCCTAAAATAAAGTGTTACCATTATTTTATACAGTGTCTCTTTTTTACGCAATTTGAAATTGTCTTTACTGACCTTTGTGGAGAAACTTAAAAAAAAAAAAAAAACATGAAATGAAATGAAAAAAGTCGTGACGCTGTTATAAAATTATTTGTCAGAGTATTGTCATTAATGACATTTTAATGACAAGTTCAATTTGTACCATGTACTTGAGCTCAAGATACATATTTATGACACTATTAATGGCCTCATATCAAAACCAACGACATGACAGTTTAATGTAATGTTACCCATAAAGCTAAATGATGTCAAGTTGTCATGACAAAGACACTGAAGGTTACGATGTATGTTTATGTCAAGTTGTCATAACTCGGACATCTCAAACAATGTACTTTCATTAAAAATGACATAATTGAGCGAATGACACTTAATGACAGTTGTCATAAACATTCATAAAACCTCCTTCATATTCATGACACGTGTCATGTCATGATTATGAAGGTGTCATGTGTCTTATGCACACCCCTTCAAGTAAAGTGTTACCATATGTATATATATATATATATATATATATATATATATATACATATATATACATATATATATTTTTTTTTTTTTTTCAATCAAAATATTTGAGAATGGATAATTATACTGATCAGTTTCAAGAATCACACTTATTACTCATTTCAAATCAATATTATTAATCTATAGCAAAAACTTAAGAAATTTAGTAAGTTGGACACAATTTAATCAATCACTGACAGTTAAAACAAATGCACCCCTCCCCCACCCTCCAACGTAACAACCTAGTGGTTGAGTTACTGAGCATGGACTTTTTGCATTCTCTTCAGAGAGCAGCTCTCAGCAGGGCTCTGAACCAAATGTACCACGCATGTCCTGAAAAGTCCAAAACAGGACTACTACTCATTAGTCCTGCATTACTTACTGCATAGTTACTTATTAATGAAGGACCGTTATTCTAAAGTGTTACCCATAACATAAATGGCTTTTCTACTAAAGAGAATATAAAAACTTTGGATGTTAAAATATGTTCTCAGAACTGTGCACTGTTTGTTTATGGGCAGCTTATGGAAGTTAGTCCCAGCATCTTTAGGCTATGAGTGAAACACAGGGTGGCGGTCTGAGGGTCGCAGTTCCCCCATCGAACACGAGCCCAGCTCCGGCATGAGAGCCTGCACCAATGGAAATGGGATAGCAGTGATTACACTTGACTTGCTTTTAATTGTTTAATTTTTACTTATAAATTGTTTGTTAAATGAGATAAAATGTATAATATTGTATACATGTTAAAATGGCATAAAATATGCTGTAATATGAAATATGTTCTGAAAAGTGAAGCCAAAACATTTCGATCGGCCCCTGTGGCTGGCTGCAGTATAGGTCATAAACCCCGCCCTCTCCATGTAATCAAATGGGATTAATGTGAGCCAAAATGTGAGCCAAACTGAAATTACACTTAAAATTTTTTTTACAAAGATGTTTTTTTTTTGTCATTTTAAGCAGATCACGTAGCTAGTTCGTTCATATGTTATTTTTTTTTCAGTATGTTTGATTTTAATTAGTTTTTGATGTTATAAAAACGGGGTGTAACATCATGATTGACAGCCGTGATAGAGAATGAGTCTGCGGGAGCAAGAGTATGAACGGGACCTTGATGCTGCAGTTCCACTACTGGATCACTGCTGTGCAGATTCAGGTTTTGAATGATGTAATAGGCAATGATTAGGCTTGTTTGAGATGCATCGGTGCTGCGCAGACTGATCGGCATATGGCATCAAAGTACCGTGAGAGTGTTTTGGAGAGCTTATGAATTGGTCTCGCGGTACTTTGATGTCATATGCCGATCGGTCTGTGCAGTGCCGATGCATCTGAACAAGCCTACTGTTTCTGGGATATTTTGGCTTGGAAGCAAGTGGAGATGCGCCATCCATCTTTTTTCTTTTTTTTTCTTTTTTTTTTCCACAGTCTATGCTCTGACCACGTCCAAGGAATAAAAAAAAAGTGAAATTTTAACAGGAACATAAAAACTGCAGGTTAGAGTAGAACTGCTACTATTCATGGAAAAATACTGTTTTTTAAATAATTAAACATCATGTTGTCAAAGTTAGTATTTTGGCTTTATATATATGGTCATTACATTATTAACATTTTCCCAAAATCAAGCTCAGATGGAGTTTACAAGGTTTTTCACCAGCAAATTGTTTTGTCAGTCATTAGTACGGTCCTATCTAAGGCAGTAAGTGCATCGCATTACGTTTTCATCATCTTTGTAGGGTGGCCTCAAAAAGTCAAACAACAGTCTGGATCTATATCCAGATAAAAAGGGGTTCAGTAGCTCTGATCATAAGAAATACCCATAACTTGACCATGAAACATGACATGAAGTGTAAGCTCAAGACCTCAATCCGTAATCACATGAGAGGCAAACGTACGAATCAACAATAATCCACCTAGGGCAAGACAGTCCACATGATTAAATAGGCCTACCTGAAATAAGAAACACCTAGAACTAATTAACATGAACAGAAAAAACTACAAGGACCATGACAAGAACTACAAAAGAACATGAATGACAAATTACAAAATAAAAAATAAAAAACATGACAAAATACAGAATCCTGACAAACTTACAGGTTACAAAATTTATTGCAGCTATGCGAGCACTCAGTTTTCCCCGCCATTTAATACACTTGGCCCAAATCTTGTGTTATAAATGATGAAGTGCTATGCACGGGCTGTATTGCTATGATGGCAAATACCAGACTAAGACACTCCTCAAATACATAAAACATTAGCCTTTACAAACACCGTGTTTTTTGAGTAAAGAAAACGCTGCACTTATTCAAACATCCGGCTCTTTATTAACCCTTGCACTGCAAACAAGCAAAGGGGGCACTTCATTCTAAATGGAGGCGGGTAGAGATACTGTACGAGGTTTTGCCGACAGTTTGAGAATCCACTGGAGTAACGAGGTTTAGTCACAAGCTATTTTCAGAATAAAGTTCTCTTCAAGCTCTTATATTATAGGCAAAAAAGGTAAAAAAAAAAAAAAACATTATTAATGTGTTGTAAATAACTATATTTAATGCAAAGCAACACAGGGATGCGATGTCAGTCACCTAAACGAGTGTCACATCTTTTCACATGATGGAAACGCTTGATTCCTTGCGGTAACACTTTAGAATAATGGTCAATCATTAATAAGTAACTATGCAGGAAGTAATGCAGGACTAATGAGTAGTACTGTATTAATACTTCAGCTACTACTATTAACTAATATAGAAACAAGCTTAACTAATCAGTAAGTAATATCAAATTTAGTACTAAGATAGTTCCTTATTAGCTAATCAATAATTATAGAATGAGATTGGCATCATTAAGAACTAACAGGTAACTATTAATTACTAATTAATTACTAATCACAACATTCAAGTGTCTGAGATGTGAGCAATTGTCTTGTTTTTTACTCTCAACATGGTCATAAAATGCATCATTAATTACTCAAGCGTTACCTAGTCACTATGCAGGAACTACTAGTGATCTGAACCATTATTTTAAAATGAAAAAGATGTTTTTCACTTTAAAATAATGGTCCAGATCACTAGTAGTTCCTGCATAGTGACTAGGTAACACTTGAGTAATTAATGATGCATTTTATAACTATATTCAGAGTAAAAATTATGACTGATTATGTCTCAGACACACAATAATGTTCTTTACAATTCGTCAGTTAGTTAGTTATGATGCTAATCTCATTCAGTAATTACTGATTACCTAATAAGGAACTATCTCCTAAATTTGATATTACTTACTAATTAGTAAAGCTTGTTTCTATATTAGTTAATAGTAGTAGCTGAAGTGTTAATGTAGTACTACTCATTAGTCCTGCATTACTTCCTGCATAGTTACTTATTAATGACGGACCATTATTCTAAAGTGTTACCCATAACATAAATGACTTTTCTCCTAAAGAGAATATAATTACTTTGGATTATACTTTGGACCTAGCTCCGGCATAAGAGCCAACACCAATGGAAATGGGATAGCAGTGATTACACTTGACTTGCTTTTAATTGTTTAATTTTTACTTATAAAATGTTTGTTAAATAAGATAAAATGTATAATATTGTATACATGTTAAAACGGCATAAAATATGCTGTATTACAAACTTTACTCATTGAAAATAAAGGAAGTTATCATGTAAAGCAGTGGTTGTGTGGAGTATTTTACAAAGGATTAGAGGAAATAAGTTTAAATTATTGTTTTTCTTAACTCGCTGGTTTTATTTGTCATGGTATGAAATGTAGTTACTCAGATCTACTTATTTTTTTTATTTTTTTTACTTATGTTAATTTTACTTACATTTACTCAATTTATAAGGTATATGTAACTGATTTCATTGCTTGAAAATTTAAATTTTAGGTGTAAAAATGTTTCACCAAAAAAAAAAAAAACAAAAAAAAAAAAAAAAACTGAGTACATTAATTTTTAGAGTGCTCTTTTGCAGGGTTAATTCCTCACTGTGTTGCCAAAGCTATATAGTGGGGAACGATACGGTGTAAGAATGTCTAATTGTTTAGCAACAAACAAACCAGTAAGAACTGCACTTGCCTCATTAGCTATCCACATGATTTGTACAGTCAAAAAAATTGTGACTGAAAATTATTCTCAGTTTGGTTGAAAATCTACATGACAAACAGTGGAAATGGAAAATGGGCAGCTGATTCGCAAAGGCATTTAAACAGGTTGCATGAATGTACAATGTGAATCGGTGTTGAATGAAAAGACCAGACTCTGACTCAAGTCCAAAACCATATTTTCAGAAGCATTTAAATTCGGCCTGGCATAAGATTCGAATGAGCTGGTCTCAACTAGTCATAGAAAATATGGTCTTGAACTCGGACTTAAGTTCTACAACACTGATGTGGATTCTAGAAACCTGAATACCCAGTATCATGGTCTTCCCCCATTAATTCATTAATGCTCCAATTGTTTATCTTAGGGAACCAATGAGATCAAATGGACAGTAAGAGGAGTCTCTTGCATCTCCTCTCATTTCTCCAATACAGTTTCAAAAAAGCTGTATTGTGATCAGATTTCCCAAAGTAGAGAAACAGCCGATTTCATTTCGCATCATGCAGAAAATCCTGAGAGGAATTGAATATTTAAATGGGACATACCTGAGAACACCATTAGGCCTTTTGAGCCACCACTGAGCATTAAAAGTTTCCTCTGGGTCTCTCTCTCACACATTAACATACATAAAGCCATTCATTAAAAACAGCAGCATAGCAGAATGCTCACACACACAACCATTAATGATGGCAACGGAAGGTGGTGCTTAGTCAACATGAATGTTAATTAAATCTCTAATGACCCCAAACTAACATGGACTTCACCAACACAATCACTATTTTATTGGGTAAAAACAAGCATGATGGGTTCTACCATGGTAGCAGCTCTCTTTTGCCTACATAACTGGGTGTGTGTGTGCTGAAGATAAATGAACGTGTAAAGTGCTTCCATTGTAGCAGCTCCGCAAGCAATGTCCTCGGGGACTTTGTAATCTCACATGGCACCAATAACCCTGTATCTGAGGAAATTTTAGTGTGTGTGAAAGTGTGTATATGTAGAAAGGAGTGGCTAGGATGATAAAAAAGCCTTGTATCAAACGACCACACACACACGTGCACGTGTAGAAAACGCTACATTTTTCTTTGTCAGCTACGGATCATGTTTCACTGCACGCCGCTGACGTGGCCAGTCTCCATTGACACTGATGCTGTTTTTGACTGACCTCTGCAGCCTGTGTTCCATAACTTTTACACTTCGACCTCTATGTTTTTCAGACGCACCAATCACTTTTACAGCTCTTAAACTCTGATCTCTCCCTCTCAGGCTTTTTTACCGAAATGACAGGCACATCTCATTGCAGATTTTATGATAATAAAGTGATTTAGAACAGAATAGTCTTAATGATTGCTGCAAAGAGAAAAGACTTGCAGAATGATTTTACTAGGAATGTTACATTTCTATTCAGTGTTGTGCTGTATATTCACTGTATGGACAAATAAACACCTACATTTTTTCCAAAATAGCTTCCACTGGGAAAAAAAGTTTTCCTTTAAAACATCTCTTTAATGCTTTAAAGTTTAATGCATCAGGAAACATTGTCATAAATCATGTGAAAAGGACTATAGAGATATGACCTTCACTTTTACGAGAAATAATATCTTAAATGCATCCCTTTCTTTTTCTCTAGAGAATTACACAGGTGCAAGGGCGTGATGGAACGCTGCTGGACAGAAGTATGGGCGTGGTCCTGTCATCTCATTTGCATAGTTTCCCTAGACTCAATAGAGTGCAACAGTCGGCTTCTGCAAGTAAAAACTCCATTCATTTTCTCCATAGGGAAATTAATTTTATACGATAACTTATAAATCTTTAAAGGGGTGGGGTCTAATGCTATTTCATACATTCTGACTTATTTTCACTGTTAAAGAGTTGCTTAACATGGCCAAAGTTTCAAAAAACGAGTTGGACGTATGATGGAGTATTTCTGCGCCAAATATACTCCTTCAGACTCCTTCACAAGTTTCGGAAAGTTTTTGTTCAAGTATGGCCCTGTATTACGTGATAAAGGGCGGAATTTCTTGTATGGGCACTTCTCCCGGAAAAGCGCGTGCACACACAACAACCAAAGCGAGAGAGCAAGAGCACCACCCATCAACGCGCTTCGTTCTGGTTACGGAAGTTCGTTGGCAACGCTGCACAGGACTTGCTCGAGAAAAATTTGTCACTTTGTTTTTAGACCACAAAAATCAACAATGTCACCAAAGAAGTGTGTTTTTGGTTGTGAGGGAAAGATAAACTTGTTCAGCTTCCCAAAGATCCCAGCGTTAAGTGGAGCTGAGAGATTTGTGCTCACGCATTACATCGATGCACTCTTGACATTTGTCATTTAAATAACCATAGAAACCGCCTTGAATTAACTATCAAAATTAGGATAAAGTTGTGTCTGAAAGTTGCAATCACTTTTTTATTGGTTAAAATGAATGGAGAATATCTTTGGAGAATATCTTTCTGTGGCTGCTCGAGCCCTCAGGATCGGCGCTAATGGTTTTATGAACGATGTTTGATGCTGGATTTACAGATCATTTGAAACAGAAAGATGGAACCACAGGTGGTGAGTAAAACTGCATCAAATGTGTGTTTTGCTGGCAGTTGGTGCGTAAGTGCATATAATGTAAATAACACGAACGTATAATGAATCAAAAGTTATCCAGGGATAATGCAATGGTGTATTGTTTGTGTTTAAATACATTTGTTTAGCTGACCATTGATAGCTTCGCTACGCAAAAGCTGCGCATGCTCCTCTTTCGCTTTCGCCCACGGCACGCCTCCAGGAGCTCGGCTGTTTTCGGAAAGACTCGGTACAGCATATCTGTCTTTTATAAATCTGATAAAACTAAAGACTCTTCGGAGATATGAAGGATGCTATACTACTCTATAGGTACTCAAAATTAACATGAGATTGGCCGAAACTGTGTGTGTTATGTACCATTTAAAGGGGACCTATTATGCAAAATTCACTTTTGCCTGGTGTTTGGACATAAATGTGTGTTGGCAGTGTGTGTACACAACCACCCTATAGTGATAAAAATCCACCCGCTCCTTTTTTTTAAATCCCCATAAATCATAAGCAGTGTCTCAGAACCAAGCGGCAACCTCCCCCTGTTTCTCGTGAAGCCAATACGGAAGTGAATTAAACTGCAATTCATCGACTGGCCGCTAGGGACAGGCTGCAGAAGTGAGCAGAATCTCATTGACCATCATGTTAAATTAGCCAAGTTTACAGCAGAAAAAAACATGTTTACAGTCTGGTTCATATTGTGGTTTTGGTCTATACTGCGAATTTTGCCCTTCATGACAACTTTTTTTATAGCTCATCTGTTTAAATTATATTAAGCCTTAAAGTTCTGCATAATTAAGGACATGGTCACTTGAGTGACAGGTATGCCGCTGCTGTCTGTGAGCCGTCATGTTACCTCAGCAGCTCATTTCAGCCGCTGAATTTGGCATCTCAGTCGTATTTGTGCTTTTTTCTGTATTATTTTATACAATATATGGCTTGCTGCATACTCGAGACAGATGTCAGTCTGTGTACATGTGCTCGCATGCGGAACACACGTTGTTGGATCGTCGTGGCATTGACTAAAAGTTTTGTTCCTGAGATTTACTACAATGACAATACCAGGAGGATATACAACTCCGATAGCACTGCTTGGATATAACTAAAACTGCTGCACTATTTTGAAAAATTATACTTTGGATACGTGCTCATTAGTTTGAGAGAACATTTTAGAGATATACATCTGGTACATATATATATATTTTACCCAAGTGCCACGGATTGGATTCATCTCGCGATCTCTATTTCATTATAAAGGTATGAAATCCCATTTGATTTGTGTTATTTGCACACCCCACACAAATTAATTAGCCTATTGGTGTTGGAGCATCTATAACGTTATCGTAAAAAAATCACCGTAGATTGACAGTAATCCTTTAGTACTTTCTAATGATATTGCTATCTTTATTAATATTTTAGATAGTATCTAAGGTAGATAGCTAGGGCGGGCGTGGTTTCAGCAACAAGTCGCATGGGCTTCAACTTCGTCCCGCCTCTTTGCCCATTTTCAGTTATCCGTGAGGACGTGCAGTCACGTGCAGCTAAGATGGCCGCGGCCTCATTTACGCGTCAAAACTGCTGTTCAGAACTCTATGGGTGACGTCACGGACACTATGTCCATATTTTTTTACAGTCTATGCTCAGAACAAGCCGTTTCCAGATCCCTGGCAGTGTGACGTCACAAAAGCCACAGGCCCCGCCCACAGTGTTGACTGACACTTAAGTTTGAACATAGAACCGCCCTGAACGCGTTGTTTACAGGGAGTCCGCCATTGCTGCACTGACGAGAATATCTCCCGAGCGTTTTAGTTTGTTCTGTATCTGGATGGATTCATCCACATAACTCTCTTCATTTACTCCCTAAATCTGAGCTGCTGAAATCGAGGTGGATTAACTTGGTTTTCCAGGAAAATTCTCCCTCAGTTCTGCCGAAATTCGTGTATGTCTGCGTGAATCATTTCACACCAGACTGCTTTGTGAACGAATATCAATACAAAGGAACAATATAAAACAGAGACTGTGCTAAAAATGTGCTACTCAAGGAGGATATACAAGTAAAAACTGTTCGTGATCCATCTTACAGTCTCCAGAGTGATACTAAATACAGCAGTAATGAAGGTAAGGCCACTTTATTACAGTTCATCTGAGCTTATTTACGGGTATAAAGTTTATTAAGCACCACCGGAAAGGCATAAGGTCTTTATATATTTGTTTACTGGTAGTTTAACGAGTGTTTCTGTGTAATTCGCTATGTGTGTTGGTGATAATACAAGGGAAAGAGAGAGAGTTTATGGATAATATTTTAATGCACACTTGCAGTGTTTTATTAAGCTCTTACAGTGATTTTCTAGAGTGAAAACTATGGAAGTAATTTAATGCCAAATGTTTTTGAAATAAAAAGCTTGTTGAATTGCACTAATTGAAAAAAATATGTATTACATTAGCTGTGCTTGCATTTTGATACATTGTATTTTAAGGCTTGAGTTTTTATGGGCTGAAATTCAACATGGTTGTATATTTAAGCTGTGAATATTTCAATTAAAAATATTTCACACATATTTTCATTATTAAAAATTCAATAATTTATTTTCACCTTTCAGATTTCACTTCCAAAATATTCATTCTGTTTAAAAATACAACCTATAAAATTCGACTAGCAATTTTCAGTCCATTTTATTTCGCTTTACAAATTCGCTTCCACAAATTCAGTGGTTAAAATTCGGCAGAAAATTCAACATTTCACATCCGGGAACTGCAGGAAAAGCAGTAGAGTGCCGATGCATGATCTCTATCTGCTGTTAGTCTTCTTCACCAGCAGGTGTCGCTAGCGGCTGTTTAAGACCAGATCACGGCTAGTAAGTCATCATTCATTCATAAAAACGGATTTACAGAAATGGAGCAAGCGGTAAGTGAATGTGTGATGATTATCAGGGCCAGTATAAATGCAGAAAAGCTGATAAAGACACAAAAGCTGCATTTGTGATTAATTCAGTGTCTTTATGGTTACCTGTGTAGGCTACATAAGCAGCTTTCTCTCCAGTGAACGAGATTATAACGTTATTCCCCGATGCTGGTGTACAGATCAAATGTTAAATCTTAGGTAGACATATATTTCTCTCTGTTGTTTAGTTTCCTCAACTTTATATAGCGGCGCTGTGTTGTAATACTAGGGTTTCCCTCATCCGTCATGGATTCAGCTGCCATCAGGACATATAAAAAGCTTAAAAGAGCTTAATGGACTCGTACAGTGATATAAAACACCAAACTCGCACCTCATTTGTGATGTAGGTTATACTATATAGGTTCCAAGAAAGCAGATACTCGCATAAAGTTGTTTTGACGCTGAACGTTTGATATTCGCAAATTTAGGGACCGTCTCTAAAGTTACAACATTGGTATTCATGTTTCTACCTTCAATAGCGTTTAAAGAGAATGATTTACAGTCACAAAACCAACTGTAAAGTGTTCATCTAGGTCTCAGGTCGAACAGTGATGTGCCCTACTCTCTCTCTCTCTCTCTCTCTCACACACACACACACACACACACCTGAACTCACACAAACTCTTGTAAACGCACATACACATACATATTCAAACACACCCCACTCAAAGTAGCCTACATACACATTTTTTTTATTTATTTATTTTTTTTAGACATTCATCACACAGTTCGTTCTACTTGGTTCATTTTTATTTTCCTGCTCATATATTATCCTGCTTATACAAATTTTACGTTGTTGCTAAAGCATATGAGCAGGAAAAATAAAATTAACAAAGTAGAACAAATTGTGTGATGAATGTGTAAAAAAAAAGTAAAAAGTAAAAAGTATTTTAAGTTGTGTGTGTTTGAATATGTGTGTGTGTGAGAGAGAGAGAGAGAGAGAGAGAGAGAGAGAGAGAGAGAGAGAGAGTAGGGCGCATCACTGTTCGACCTGACACCTATGAACACTTTACACAGGGTTCCTACACATTTTCCATTTCAAAATTCCATACTTTTCCAGACTCAAATTTCCAGACCTCCTTCCAAACGATTTCTGCCATTGGTAAACCTCGGTCTCCTTTTCTATGTTTTCTCTGCTTCATGTTTGTAGTAGGGGTCTTACAGTCTTTTAGTGATTTTTAAATCAGTGTTTGATTGTTGAAATAAAGTTTTGTATTTAGTAATCACGTCTAGGCCTTCTCTTCTTAAAACTACGTTCCTGTGTGACTTCTGCTGGGGATTAATCTACAAGTACTAATATATTCTCTGTTTAAAAGGTTGGCGTAGTGACTTAGTTTGTTTCCCTTTCTGACCATACCACTCGCTACATAGGCGTAAATATTTAATTTGTTTAACATTCTAATAATTCGACACATTTACTTCATAGACATCCTTCTCTGATTTATCCATTCTGTTCTGTTGTCAGTATTTGTTGGTATCAAAACATTTCTATAGAGTAGCCTACGAGTACGAGTAGCCTACACAAGCGCAGTATCAGTTTCCGTAATATTTTAGAAATTCATAAGTTTATAAACATCTGCAAAGTAAAAAGAGGTGTAAAGGTGGTGTGTAGGGGGGTCTGGGGGCATCCTCCCCCAGGAGAAGATTTTTGTGATTTTAACATGTAAATGAAGCATTCTGGTGCACTCTGACAAGAACATAAATGGGAAAACCAACATTTGCTTCAAGTAAAAAAAATTAAAATAAATAAAATTAATAATAAATTATTGACAGTAGGACTGAGAATTGACACAAATTTCACAATTGAATGCGATTTTGATTCAGAAGCTTGCTTGATTTTGATTTTGAAAATTTTGATTTTGAAAATTTGATTTTGATTTGATTACCTTCGATTCAATATTGATTCATTTGGGGCCTATCAGGTCAGGTACATGGCAAATTTCCTCAAAGAAAAAAAAAATTCTCTCAACTAATGCTGTAAATTATACAAGGAACCACAGCTGGTACATCATTATAATATTAGATTAAAACTGATTTGCAAGCTACTTTCATATAGGCTAAATTACACATAAGGAAGTTTATATAACTTTTTAATGACAATTATTTTTCTACTCTTTTTTTTTTTTTTATTTAGGCCTAAACATTTAAATGGTGGCTGTCATGAAACAGATTTATACATTTAATATCGAAGCACATGTTAAGTACAAATACAATGAATATGCAATAGCCTATAGTGCATATATTTAGCAAAATGCTCCTCTTGAAGTTCATTTTTGTAGCTGAATAATGAGTTTTTGGACATTGAACGGCTTTTCTGAGGTAGGCTAAATGTGATATTTTTACATGCTGTTTTATTGATGACTTTCTGCAGTTGAAACAACGATTGATCGATTGCATGTGATACAGATTTCAGTAAGTTGTACTTTATCTTTCAACATACCTTCGGATGTTCAATCATGTTTATTTTGTGCTAAACTAAAGTGGAAGAGATGGTTGGTTCACGAGAGCTACAGCGATCTATCATGCCATAGAGCACCAAGAAAGATCACGACTCACTCCAGTCTATGGGAAAGTAGCCCATTTTCGATTCTTGTGAGAATCCTGAGACACGCACTCGCCCTGAAAAAAACCTCTTCGGATCTACACGATTCACATAAATTATGTATTTTGATTCAAAAGAGCTAATTTCGCTGTAAAGTGTCTAGTTTGCAGGTATAATAAATTAGAAAACTGAATAAAGACAATAGTCTGGAAACACAAATATTTTTCCATACTCTGATTTCTTTTTTCCATACTTTTCCAGACCTGGAAATTACTCAAATCAAATTCCATACTTTTCCATACTTTTCCAAACCACGTAGGAACCCTGTTTACAGCTGGTTTTGTGACTGTAAATCATACTCATCACATGCTATTGAGATTTAAATTATGGCATTTTTTTGTATGATCCCATACAGTAGTGAAATACATAGCAATATTTACATATTATTTGACAGTTTATTTGGAAACACTTTACAATAAGGTTGATAATGTATTAACTAACGTGAACTATCCATGAGCAATACATTTGTTACTAATGCAGCAGTTCATCGTTCATGTTAGTTCACAGTGCATTAACTAATGTTAACAAATACAACTCTTTATTTTAATAATGTATTAGTAAATGCTGGAATTAATATCATTAACAAAGATTAATAAGTGCTGTAGAAGTGCAGTTCATTGTTAGATCATATTAACTAGTTAATATAAAGTGTTACATTTTATTTTAATAAACATCAAAAATCTAAAAGGTTTGCATTATACCTGAGACCTAGATGAACAATTTACAGTTGGTTTTGTGACTGTAAATCATTCTCTTTAAACGCTATTGAAGGTAGAAACATGAATACCAATGTTGTAACTTTAGAGACGGTCCCTAAATTTGCGAATATCAAACGTTCAGCGTCAAAACAACTTTATGCGAGTATCTGCTTTCTTGGAACCTATATAGTATAACCTACATCACAAATGAGGTGCGAGTTTGGTGTTTTATATCACTGTACGAGTCCATTAAGCTCTTTTAAGCTTTTTATATGTCCTGATGGCAGCTGAATCCATGACGGATGAGGGAAACCCTAGTATTACAACACAGCGCCGCTATATAAAGTTGAGGAAACTAAACAACAGAGAGAAATATATGTCTACCTAAGATTTAACATTTGATCTGTACACCAGCATCGGGGAATAACGTTATAATCTCGTTCACTGGAGAGAAAGCTGCTTATGTAGCCTACACAGGTAACCATAAAGACACTGAATTAATCACAAATGCAGCTTTTGTGTCTTTATCAGCTTTTCTGCATTTATACTGGCCCTGATAATCATCACACATTCACTTACCGCTTGCTCCATTGCTGTAAATCCGTTTTTATGAATGAATGATGACTTACTAGCCGTGATCTGGTCTTAAACAGCCGCTAGCGACACCTGCTGGTGAAGAAGACTAACAGCAGATAGAGATCATGCATCGGCACTCTACTGCTTTTCCTGCAGTTCCCGGATGTGAAATGTTGAATTTTCTGTCGAATTTTAACCACTGAATTTGTGGAAGCGAATTTGTAAAGCGAAATAAAATGGACTGAAAATTGTTAGTCGAATTTTATAGGTTGTATTTTTTAAACAGAATGAATATTTTGAAGTGAAATCTGAAAGGTGAAAATAAATTATTGAATTTTTAATAATGAAAATGTGTGTGAAATATTTTTAATTGAAATATTCACAGCTTAAATATACAACCATGTTGAATTTCGCCCATAAAAATTCAAGCCTTAAAAATAAAATGCATCAAAATGCAAGCACAGCTAATGTAATGCATTTTTTTTTTTTCAATTAGTGCAATTCAACACGCTTTTTATTTCGAAAACATTTGGCATTAAATTACTTCCATAGAAAACAGACGCTTCATCTTTTGTGTGAAGTACAATAAACATCACAAAACTCATCTGTATAGTTTTTGGCCATCATTTGGACGGTACAACAGGCCTGTACTAATATAGTAGATTAAAAACAAGAAGGCAATATAAGTTATAACCGTAATTTAACTAAACTATACCTGTTCTATCTCCAATGCGGCATATATTCGCAGTTTTTTACATTATTTTGCGTCCTGACTGAATCCTGACAGGGAAGAACGAGCTCTTGAAGCTCCGCCCTCTTAGGCCGATCACAGCAGCACATTTGCATTTAAAGGGACCGCACTGAAACGGCTCGTTTTTGCTCAACCACTAAAAGTAGCAATTTTAAAGGTGCCCTAGATTATGTTTTTAAAAGATGTAATATAAGTCTAAGGTGTCCCCTGAATGTGTCTGTGAAGTTTCAGCTCAAAATACCCCATAGATTTTGTTTTATTAATTTTTTTAACTGCCTATTTTGGGGCATCATTATAAACGCCGCCGATTTTATGCTGCGGCCCCTTTAAATCCCGTGCTATCCGCCCACAGAGCTCGCGCTTGCCTTGAACAGTGCATAAACAAAGTTTACACAGCTAATATAACCCTCAAAATGGATCTTTACAAAGTGTTCGTCATGCATGCGGCATGCACGCAGCGGATTATGTGAGTATTGTATACTGTTATATTGTTTACTTCTGATTTTGAATGAGTTTGATAGTGTTCCGTGGCTAACGGGTAATGCTACACTGTTGGATAGATTTATAAAAAATGAAGTTGTGTTTATGAATTATACAGACTGCAAGAGTGTAAAAGTGAAAATAGCGACGGCTCTCTTGTCTCCGTGAATACAGTAATAAACGATGGTAACTTTTAACCACATTTAACAGTACATTAGCAACATGCTAACGAAACATTTAGAAAGACAATTTACAAATATCACTAAAAATATCATGTTATCATAGATCATGTCAGTTATTATTGCTCCATCTGCCATTTTTTGCTATTGTTCTTGCTTGCTTACCTAGTCTGATGATTCAGCTGTGCAGCTCCAGATGTTAATACTGGCTTGCCTAATGCCTTGAACATGAGCTGGCATATGCAAATATTGGGGGCGTACATATTAATGATCCCGACTGTTACGTAATTCACCTGTTCTTCGGAGGTCTTTTAAACAAATCAAATTTACATAAGAAGGAGGAAACAATGGTGTTTGAGACTCACTGTATGTCATTTCCATCTACAGAACTCTTGTTATTCAACTATGCCAAGTTTAATTCAATTTTCCATTCTATGGCACCTTTAACAATTGCTTCTCTTCAGTATCAGTCTCCTGTGATGTTCACATAGTAAACACAGTGCAGCGCTTCCGGGATCTGCGTCAACATCACACGCATTCATTGCAGTGCTCACGTGAACAGTATCAGCCAATACTGAGCCGGCATTCTGACATAGATCCTGGAAATGCTGCACTGTGTTTACATGAACAGCATAGGAGAATAACAGGGAAGAGAAGAAATTGTTGAATAAAGTCGCTTTTTTTGTCACACAAAAAGTATTCTCGTCACTTTATAAACATTAAGGTTGAATCACTGTAGTCACATGAACTATTTTAACAATGTCTTTACCTTTCTAGGCCTTGAAATTGGTTATGGCATTGCTGTGTATAGGAAGTTCAGAAAGCTCACGGATTTTATCAAAAATATCTTAATTTGTGTTCTGAAGATGGTCTTACGGGTCTTCTGAAAGGTCTTACGGGTGTGGAAACGACATGAGGGTGAGTAATTAATGACAGAATTTTCATTTTTGGGTAAACTAACCCTTTAAATGTGTATATATTTTGCAATAAACTTAAAATATATTGTTTTTATATGTTAACCCCTGACCCAGGTCCTACTTGCCCCGCTCTGCACGGGCCTCAAACCTGGGTCTCGGGGGTGGGAGTCAGACACTCTAACAAGGAGGCTAAAGGCTGCGACCTCTAGCGTCAGTCGCTAGAGCATCTCTTGAGATCAGAGGAGTGAGGTTTACTTGCACAGCGACTACTAGCTGGCCTCCAGTACACTCACCCCCCCTAAACCTCACTCCCATCTGGGTCACGGCACCAATGTAACCCCTGACCCAGGTCCTACTTGCCCTGCTCTGCACGGGCCTCGAACTTGGGTCTCGGGGGTGGGAGTCAGACACTCTAACAAGGATGCTAAAGGCTGCAACCTCTAGCGTCAGTCGTTAGAGCATCTCTTGAGATCAGAGGAGTGAGGTTTACTCACACAACGACTACTAGCTGGCCTCCGGTACACTCACCCCCCCTAAACCTCACTCCCATCTGGGTCACGGCACCAATGTAACCCCTGACCCAGGTCCTACGTGCCCCGCTCTGCACGGGCCTCGAACTTGGGTCTCGGGGGTGGGAGTCGGACACTCTAACAAGGATGCTAAAGGCTGCAACCTCTAGCGTCAGTCGTTAGAGCATCTCTTGAGATCAGAGGAGTGAGGTTTACTCACACAACGACTACTAGCTGGCCTCCGGTACACTCACCCCCCCTAAACCTCACTCCCATCTGGGTCACGGCACCAATGTAACCCCTCACCCAGGTCCTACTTGCCCCGCTCTGCCCGGGCCTCGAACTTGGGTCTCGGGGGTGGGAGTCGGACACTCTAACAAGGATGCTAAAGGCTGCAACCTCTAGCGTCAGTCGTTAGAGCATCTCTTGAGATCAGAGGAGTGAGGTTTACTCGCACAGCGACTACTAGCTGGCCTCCTTTACGTATATATAATCAACATTTGTATATGAGTAGTTTTATATTTCTTCAAAGTTTTTAATTCGATTATGCGGTTTACAATGCTTCATGGGATTGTAGTTCTTCCTCTCACCTAAAACTGTTAAATACAGTCTTGTACCTTTGTCTTTTTCAAAAACCTTTTTTCTCCAATTCAAAGTTTGTAGTGTTGTGATTCACCTCGTAGCTGGTTGGCTTGGTTGATGGCTTATACACACTTTAACAATTGACTATTTTACAATCCCTATGGGAAAAATGAATGGAAAAAATACTAGCGCCGCTATAAAAGGGGAAGGGCGCTAATGCACTCTATAGGATTTCACTCTGACCAGCACCACACAACAAATGGAACCTTTAGGAAAACTAAACACATCTGATGTATTAATCAATACTACCCGCTCCTGTGGTTCATCTGGACACAGCACAACGTTGGGCATGTAAAATAACAAAAAACGCAATCATGCCATTGTTTTAGCACTCCAATATTTATGTTACCTAAATGCAAATTAATCATCACAGGTCAAAGTGAAGGATGCAGTCAAGGGTGACGGACACACGCAACATTTATCGCATGTCCTTCGAGTATCTATATAGAGCACCAGCAAACTCATCACTCTATGCTAATGAGACACTGAATGTCACCTTGTGGTCCACACAAACACACACAACCAAAAGCCCATAACATGTGAGGTCAAAGACCAAATCTAATTGTCTAAATAAACACCAGCTCAACAGATATGAACTTTAACAGTGAAGGATTAGATTGAAAGCATGATAGAGATGAAGAATAAGAGAGAAAGGGAGAGTTTAGGGAGGAATAACAGCAACATTTCTGTCATTTTGGCCTCTCTTCATCCATTTGGAGACAACAATGTTTTATTTGAGAGCTGGAGTGCAGGGCTGTGCTGGTAAATGGGCACATTGCCGTGTTTACCGTGGCTTTGTTAAGACAGTGATGGGATGATGCCACCTGCACATTTCAAGATAAGAAAATGTCAAAAATCTCCAAAGACACAATGACATGCATAGAAAAGCCCTCTCTTTCAATGCTCCTCGCTCTCTCTGTGTTCTCACTCTCACACACTCAATATTACTGATGACTATTACAGAACACAGCCGACACATCAAACTCTGACCTAATAACACAGCGCTGTCGAATGGTTTGACAGACTGCCTGTTTGGAGATATTGCGGTTCACGTCTGTGTTTACCTACTCTCACTTTTTCTCTGTCTTTTCCCTGTTCCCATTGACAGTTTTTCATGTGCTCTAGTGAGCAATAAAAAGCTGAAATCTAAAAAAAAAAAGCATTTTCAAACCCCATCTGCCTTTCAGAAATCACTGAAGACAAGAACTCTGGCATTCTGAGGTCAGATAATGCAAATTACATAGAGAACAAAAGAATATTTTAAAACAGCCCCGGTAATTTCACTGTCTTTTTTTCTCTCTGTCATTGTTTTTATCTTCCTATTTTGGTTTCTTTCATAGTCCTTTGATTATCCCTTCACTTTCTCTCACATCTCAGTTTGTGACCTTTCATTAAATAAATTCTTTTAGAGAATGAACACACTTTCTGGAGTTTTATTTCATCTCTAACGTTTGCCAATATAAAGACATTATAGCTATGTGAAGCCTGAATCTGGGAAGCATTGTCAGATTGTAATAACAAGACTGTGAAAAAATGCAAATGACAATCCATAATTTAAAACCATATGGTACTTCATATTAATGAATGAGGGACTTCAATAAAATGCTTTTTCTGAGTGGAATTAACTGGAATAGCTTAGCATATTCTCTCACACTCACGCCAACACAGCAAGCACATAAGTGATAGATATTGGTGGTAAATTAAATCTGGGCTATTGCCGTTTCAGACATGCAATTCACACTGGAACTCATTCTCAGGTACAAACATATGCGTGTGTAAATTGTATTTCACACCAAAAGCTTTTAGATTTTTATGGAATTATAATATGTCCAAACATACATTTATTATCTTCACGAGCATATCGCCACTCTCTGGCTCACATTCACATGGTCTTCAAACATCCGTTAAAGTATCACTGTCAGACAGCCTTGAGTGCACACTGTTATTCTCAGGCTCTGACCGTCTTTGATATCTGCAAATTATGTAATGCAAACCCTATGTCCATGAAACATAGGGTTTGAATATTGGGTTAGGGTTAGGCTAGTCAATATTGTTTTAAGTTTTGTTTTGAACAAATGAACATAAAAATGAATGAACAAACTAAATAATTAATGTATTTAAGAGGAATGAATGAATAAATTAAAAAAATAGCGAATAAACAACTGAATGAAATAATTTCCACATGTACATGCATTAAAGTTCTTCACTGTCTGAAAATAAGTAAGCTTGGTTTTCTTGACTAAATGAATCAGTGGGCAAATTAGCAGGTTATTATATGACATTTAAAACTAAAGACTAAATTTAAAGGCCCCAAGTATTCAAGTAATCAAATGCTCAGTCTGTTTTATAGCTCTGTACATCGGACAGATCGTGGAAATCACCACCTCAAAATTATTTTAGACGAATTCTTATTTTTTCTTTGTATGAGACAGTCATTCATACTCAGGCCAGATGTGCACGTGAATGGTTGGTAACCCTGTGAATGAAGCACTAGGTTAATTCTTGAATTTCACAGTGTGGCAAGACAGCTGCTCACCCTCCTCTGAAGCTGCAAATGAGTCATACGAGTATTATCCTAATAACTCCTTGTCATGAGCCAGTGAATGATTCTCATCCACTTTTAGGGGCCGTTCACAAGGGACGCGTTTTTTAAGTTTTCTTGCATTGCATTTTCACCTTTGGAATGCGTTACCATTACGTTACCTTGCGTTTAGCTGTTTTGGATGCAAGAACGCGTCCTGTGTTAACATTCCCTCATCTTTCAGTTAATTAATGTGGACTAAACGCGCACACTCACCCGCGTTTCTCAGTTTTCTATTTCTGAGCACCGAGATGATCACCAGCACGTTACCGAGCACATCCACCACGCTCGTGAAGATCAGCACACTGGCCAGCACCATGACGACCCATGCTGGCCGCGCGCCTGCTCCGCTACCCCAAGCGCGACCCTGCCCGACTTCCGTCCGGTTCCTGATGAGGGAAACATTCTCGGGCATGTCGAATAAACTTCACCCTCTCCCACAAAAACACGCTCGGTATCTTTCTCACAAAGCTTCTGTCATCTTCACCTTCGTCAACAATTACATATTTCCATATTCTCAACAATCCTTGGGAAGCTCGGTGATGGGTTTTGCTTTCTCATTAATGTGCCACATGAAACATAAATTTTCCACCCGGCTATTGTCTTGACTGACGAATATGTTCAACTTCACGGTGCTTGTTGTCCCTCTCGCCGCGCGCCTTTTAAAACTCACTCACGGTGAGCGCGGCGACGCACGAGATGGTCTCGAGCTTCTCTGAGCATCTCGCTCCAGTCGCGTGCGCTCCGGTATTTCCCATTGATAACTGAAGGATTCTGCTGGTGTGGGTTCACTCCTTTTCCTCCTCTTCTCGTTCGGCGTATTTAACGTTACATTGACGCTTGAGCTGAGTTGAACCGAGACGCCCCCAAAAAGCTGTCAAACGTGGGACGCGTCACCGCCTGTATGTCCAGTCAGTCAGACTTTATTTATTTATTAATTCACTCGGCGGCGACGGAATCCGATGCGTGAGATCGGATGATGGGCTCCCGTTTCGGTTGAATTCCTGCCCCAGGAGTGTGAAACCTTTAAGTGCAATATACGTGACTGGTTTTGACACCAGCGTTAAAACGGCTATCTTTATCTACAACGGTGGTCTTCGCGTTAAGGAGCAAGACTGCCGTTAAATGAAAGAATCCAACTTAGAAAATGAGCATTTCTGAACAGTAATTCCGTGTTTTCCCGCCTCAAAGGGAGTCCCTCAGACACTCGGCTTCCGCCGGGTGCACGCGAGCAGAGTTTCTGTTCCAGTTGTCGGACAAGTACAGTTAAACGACAGCTGGAGAGACGTCGCCTTCGATCCGCTCTGCACGGCCGGTCTCTTTCGGTCTCCTCATTGAGGACCAAAATCCGTGAGCGCGCGCCACCGCTGTTTACAGCTGCCCCGTTCACATCACGCTCTGGGAGCCTCCGCGTGCGTCTTAACTTGTACTGAGAGCGCGCAGGTGCACGTGAGGGAGTCCTGTCACAAATAACAGGTTTGAATGAAAAGGCCTCGAAGCGTTTTCTCTGCCAAGCGATAGCCTACTTTAAAGTCAACAACGATTACCAAACACCATGAATGTAGCCTATTTAAATACATTATATCAAATAAATCAAACTCGAATAAAATGAATACATAGCAAATAAAATATACTTTTAATATATCATTAAATTAACGTGAAGAATTGTTGTTCCAATATCATGTAGTGCATGCTGGGAGCAGACATCACAATACAATACAGCTTATTCTAGCTACAAACCTTTTACTTAGAGACATCTGACTGACCTGATCAGTCACAGTTTGTTTAGTGATGTGCCATTTAGGGGAGGGTTTTTCTAAAATAAATTATAGCTTAAAAATAAGGTTTGGGGAAAAAATAAATTATTAACAAATTAAAAATACATAAATCTAGCTGAAAATGTGCTAGACTAAGTACACTAGGCCTACAGACATTTGACCCTTCGCTGGGAGTTTGATTGACAAGCGATCTAACCAGTCAGAATGCCGAATCCGCCATTTTGTCTGACAAAGCAGTCAGGAGTTAGAAGATTAACCTCGGTGGACATAAACTTGAAAAATGGTGTGTATTGACGTCTTTCCGCGTTTGAAACAACATTCCTTCTCATGTTCATTCATGTTTATTTGATGCTATAAATGAACTAGTAGGAAGAGATAATCGGTTTACGAGCCTCTTGAGCTGAGGCACTACAGCGATCTGTCACAACACATTAAAGAGCCACAAAACGGTTTTTATTGTTTGATTTTTTTTTTTTTTAAACTACACAGTTTGAAAGCTGGGACTTTGTTTAATATTATAAGTAACCTGCTTTGTCTTGTCTGTCGACGTGTTGTCAGTGTCCTATTTGCTCCGCGATGCATTTTTCACCGCGTGTGGACGTGACAGCGCCACGGCTTGTCAGGCAAAGCAACAGTAACTAAAGGGGATGGGTCTTTGCGAAGGGTCAATTCAGAAAACAAAGCAGAATGTACATGTATTCTGTTCAGGGTGTTTACCTCAAGTGCCTCAAACAAAACTGAATCTTTAAAAAATGTGTTGGCACCAACCTGGCAAACCTACCAACGATCCAAGAATTATTTCTTTCTCAAAAATGCTTGTGCATCTACACAGTAAACCTGACTTTGTTTTCATGCAAACTACAAATGAAAAATATGTGCTCAAACTTGCAGAAGTCAGCCAATCCGATTAGAGATCGGGTCGAGAAAGTACTATCCAGTTTATTTGCAATATGCATCAGACGGCCAGTAAACAGACCGTGGGCAGTCTGTGGGCATGAAGCCTGAAGCCTGAGACCAGCTCAACATTGTTTAATACTGAGACTACTTCTATTAAACAACATTGAAAATTATTGTTTCACGAAACAACCTAATTAAAAGCTTACTGGTGACCATCTGCACTCGCTGCTCCAAACTTTCTGGCTCACCCTCAGTCACCACCTGCCGGTCAAGGCTAAAAATACTACAATGTTTGTTACTACATACTAGGAGATGCAATTTTCAAATGAAAACTATACCACTGGGTTTGATTAACTTGACCTTATGGTGTCTACCAATTAAAGAGACCTTTTTTCCCCCTTCATTTAGCTTATCACATTTCTATGGTGCAGACGGATAGCAGCTGAAATGAGAGAGTGCGGAGAAGTATAGCACAGGGAGCCACACAGAAGGAAAGTTACCCACTAGGTCACCATTCATTTAAGGGCACAACCATTGTAGAGAGTATGTCCCACAGCTATGTGATAGGGCGGGTTCCCATGCCACCACAGAGTGCACTACTACCTGATTTGGCTGCCTATATCTCTTCTATGCCACAGCTATACACACACACACACACACACACACACACAGAGAGAGAGAGAGAGAGAGAGAGAGAGAGTCAGAAAGGAAGATTATCCAAGCTTAACACAGCCATGCTTCACCTTGTGAATTTCCTTGCAGCTTGGGAAAAAGGGTTCCAGCATATCATTAACTATTACTCAATTAAACCATATCATGGATACATGAAAATAAATTTGCTCATATGAGTTTTAAAATGTATCTGTCCACAGAGTTAGGAATACACCAAACCTTTGCACTCAGAATGAAAGACCAGTGTATATGGACTGCCATGTGTATTTGATTTATGTGCATATATGGATTTGTGTGTGTTTAAAAGATAATAGATAGCTTTGTCTGCACTTTTTTTTGGATGTCAGAATGAGAACAACAACTGAGCAGTATTTACAGAAAGGTACACATTGCATATCTATTTTTTCCTGTTTACAAATACAGATACGGCACAGAAATGTAAAGATGTTTGCTGGCGCGCGTGCGCCTTTATTTATCTCCGCGAGCCAGCGATGCCATCCAGCGTGCGCGCTAAATCAGCACCAGTTTTTTTTTTTTTGGGATCCAACACATCCACACGGTTCAACAACAACAGATAACAGCCCTGCCTACGCAAATCAGTCCAATGCGAGGTGTTTGAATGATTATTTTTTTTACACCCACAACATCACCGCTGGGAATAAAGGAGGCGTTTACCGCGTGGAAACCTGACTGCGACTTTTTGGTCGGGTATGTGCGTGGGTATACGGTCTGACTGTTTGAGCGCGCGGCTCGTTAGGAGAATCAGGTTATGTAAGCGGGTGTCTGGTTTCTCCGGGATAGAGAGAGAGGCCTTGCCTTTCTTTGATGTCAAACTGCAGGAAACCCTCTCGAGACCGGCGGTGCTTGTCACTGTCTGTGTTTTGGTTTAATTTGTATGGCATGTGAAAAATTTCACATGCGTGTCTGTGCAAGAGTGAATGGATGTGGGTGAGTTTAACGGTTTGTGAAGTTCTGAGACTGGTTAATGAGTAACATGATTAGTTTAACCCGGTCTACCCTTCCTCAGTAGAACAACAAACTACAGTGGCCTCAAAAGTTTACATTTGTGTCAAGTATTTTAACACACTCTCTATATAAAGTTGGATATATATTATATCCAACTTTATCCGCACACATAGTATACACTCATGCAAAGCAAATCTAAACTGATTTTGTTGCGAATTTCACCCAGCTCTTATATAAAGCTGGATATAAGTAAGCCCAGCTTTCCTCATTCATACAGTAACAGGGTAATATATACTATATAGCATTTCACAAGTTCACATTTACATATAATTAAGTTATGCGTATTTGGTGTGCTGTCTGGGGGGAGGGCTCCGAGCTCGGAATTTTGGCCCAAACCAAGAGTACTCCCACCGGTTGTGGTAAGAATAGATAGAACTAGAAGTGAGGAGATGGGGTGGAGGAGGGATGCTGATAAACTGTCAAACGAACAGAGGTAAGTCTGCTGTATATATACTTCCTGTCATTGGTTGAGTTGATTAACTGAATGCTCTTCACTTGTGCTAATTAGGTTAATTATCTGAACCTGCTCCTCCCGAACTTTATTAATAAAACATCAAAACATCTCAACTGCATGATCTTTTACAATCGCCGCAAGATGTAAACTATATTATCGCCCAGCTTTAATCAGCTAAATGCAACTATAAGGCATGGAGATATTACAATATCACATTAACATCACGATTTTCTGTTTTGAAACAATGTGTATTGTGAAAAGCGCTATACAAATAAATCTGATGTACATTTACATTTAGTAATTTAGCAGATGCTTTTATCCAAAGCGACTTACAAATGAGGAGAGTAATAGAAGCAATCAAATATGCAAGTGCTGTGACTAGTTCCAGTCAGTACAGTCCATGGGTCAAGTGAAAGTGATTTTGAACCTCTTTGTGATGGCACCACAATGTGGTGTTCACTTGCAGAACGCAGGCTTCTGGGTTCTGAGTTCACACTTACATATAATTAAACAGGGTAAAGGTTATGTGTACTTAGTGTGCTGTCCAAGGGGATGGCTCTGAGCTCGGAATTTGACCCGAACCCAAAGTACTCCCCAAAAAAGCAAATGAGACATCCACCAGACTAAAAGACCCCCCAAAATGAGAGCTGAAGTTTTGTGGGCTGGCGTTTCAGGAAGAAGTCTAATCATTTTGACCGGGAGGTTTTGCCCATGCAACCTCCGACGGGAGCAGTTCACAGCGTCGGACGGGTGGGCCCTGCCGGCCATTACACAAGGATTTGGAAAGCCTGATCAGGAGCTCAGCTTCCCGCCCAGCTGGGATAGCTCTTGCAGTGCTCGACGTGAGTTCAATACTGACAGCATCAGATAGGTAAGTCTCGCCGGACAGATAAAGGTATGGTTGCTTGACTGGGAGGCTCTCGTAGCATCCGACGGGAGTTCAGTGGTATTGGACGGGTAAGCCTTGCCGGATGGAGAAAGGGGGGTTGCTCGACCAGGAGAGCTTTCACACCATCCGATGGGAGTTCAATACTCACGGCACCAGACAGATGAGTCTTGCCGGTTGACGAACAGAGAAAGTATAGGTGTTTGACCAGGAGGGCCCTGCAGCATCCGAAGGGAGTTCAATACTCATAGCTTCGTATGGGTAAGCCTCGCCGGCCAACAAATGGGGAAAAGCATAGTTGTTCGACCTGGTGGGCTCTCACAGCATCCGATGGGAGTTCAATATTCATGGCATTGGATGGGTAAGCCCCTCCTGAGGTTGTACGGAGAAAGCGTGGGCTCTTGAATAATTTTTTTTTTTTCTAGTTACCGATTAGTTCTGATGTAGCTTTTGAAAGACTCTGAATCTGCTGCCTGCATTGCCTGGATCTGCTGCTGGGAGAGGAATCTGCTGCCTTCATTGCCTGGATCTGCTGCTGGGAGAGGCCTTTTTGGTCTGCTGTGGTTGCTGTCCCAATGCGAAAAGAATGACTGGAGAATTTTTTTTTGCACTGATGCCCGATTGTAGGAGAACAGATTTCAGGTGTTTTTGGAAACATAAGTGGGTAACAGGTTTGTCTCACGGAGACGCAAACCAGCGACCTTAATAAAATAGAATTTCCTGTGCCAGCGTACTCTGAATAAATGCTATGAATCCAGAAGAATAGGCAAGTGATGTCGACTTTAGTGAGCCAAGCGCCGTGACCAACGATTTTTATCATATCGATGCATGATCTATGTTGTAGTATTTAAGAGAAAAATTTGTTGTGAGGAATCAAGCTGTTTATGCTTGAAAATGGGAAATTATCCAGAACTGACAGATCGATTATAAGGCGTTTTTTACCCAAGAATTTCCTAGTAGCCACTCCAGGCTAATAAGAAAAAATTAAAAGGGGGAGAGCGTCGAAAGGGCCAATCCTGAAGCCTGACTTGACTTCTTATTAATCTCCTGATTTCAGAGGAAAAGCTTCCTCTTTTGCAGACAGCCCTGCAACAACTGTGGTTGTAGGTCTTGGTACATAGCTGGTGGATTTAACTAGGGCTGTGTCCGGGCACGGGGGAATGGAGGGGTTGATTTGTGGGAAGGACATGGTGGAATGTGCCACTGACCTGCAGATTAAGCACAATGTGCTTCTGCATCCTAGAAACACCCTGTTTTGGAGATCGGGGTCGAGTACACCCCAGTAGGGGCATTGGCTCCATTGGTTCCTATTGACAATGCAAGCTCAGCTATAAATGCCAAATAATCTTTCAAGTTTGCGCCACCTTTGGTGACAGCGTTTGATGGGATGGGCAGTGGTGTTGCTGTGAAAAGAGAAAATTGTGATTTTGAACTTAGGAGAGAGCTGTAAGGGAGAGAAGTCGGAGGCTACGACTGTCAGTGGAGGCAGCCTCATGCTTGAGTCAGTCTCTGGGACTTGTGGAGGGAAATTGAGAGAAGCATAAGAGGAAAATGGAGGATGAAAATGAGACATGTAGGCCTGTGTTAGCAAGTGGAGGCAGTCTCATGCTTGCTTCAGCTGCTGGAGCTGATGGCCATGGGAAAAGGGGAGGGGTTAGAGACAGTCGAAACTCTAGTGGAAGCAGCCTCATGCTAGGGTCTGCTACAGGAGCTGGAGGTCACTGAAAAGGAAAGGGGTTAGAAACAGTGGGAGGGAAAGTTTGGGAGGCTGAGGGGGGGCTGGCGGGCCGGCTACATACGGTGCTGCAGCAGGAAGAGCTGCGGTGAAAGACTGAGCTGAAGCGGGAGGCGAGAGAGGTCTTGCAGCGGTGGAATCTGGGGTGTGGCCCAGACTCGCTGAAGGCCTGTCTTGTGCGGGAGGAAGATGTCGAGCGGGAGGAAGGTGTCGAGCGAAGCAATTTTGGGCCCTGCGGGCTTTGCTCTGCCTATTGGCTGCCTTGGGGCCTGGAGTGGACCTAGGAGAGAGGTTGACAAATTGTAAAGTAACGTACAGATCGCACAGTTCCGCTTTGTTAATCCTCCGCGAGAACTGTACGTCGAAATTAATCAGCGCTTGCCTCAGTCCCAATAATGTCCATTTTCCAATAGGAGAAATCATTGGCACAGCCGGGGAGGCAGTTGGATGTCTCACCGGTGGAGGCGAGGGTTAGGCATCAGCGTCTTAGCGAGAGAGTGGCTGTTCGAGCAGGCCGGCACCACGAGACGAAGCCTGGGGCTCGTTGGCCATGCCAGGCAGAGAAGGAGTGGTCCTGGGGCCTGAAGATTGTGGCGGAGGATCCGGAGAGGAGTTGGACTCGTCGTCAGATGGGAAGAGTTGAACTTTGAGACATAATAGCAAATGGGTGAACCAAATGCAGGAAAACTGTCTTAGAACAGAGGTAATATAATTATATAATTTATATAATAGACATTTTAAGTGTGTTAAGGTCACTGGAACTCGAAGCTTCAGTCTGATTATGTCTTCACGCATCACTGACGTGTCATCAGTTTGCTCTGCTCCTTGCTGACATGTCGTCTCCATTAACAGGTTTAACTATCTTACATGAATCTTTTATATTACATCAATCTCTCTGTGATGCTCCACTGATTCTGATGCTGCCATCGCACAAGGGTATGTACTATCTGCATCCCAAGATGAATTCTGACCATTCTGACGTAAGAAAACTTTGCAAAGACATTTAGGACAGTTTAGTCATACGTGACAAATGTCTGTCTTTATTCTCAGATGATGTAGTGTTTACTTCTGTTTACACTGATTTTGTTTATCTCTATTTATCTACATGCATTAGCACTCCACCAGCCTGCCTGGTTAATCAGTGGATGAGATAGACTGAGAAGGAGAAAGGTATAGAGAAAGAACAAAAAAAAATATTACACTGCAGAGTTAAAAAGAAAAGAAAGAAAGACAGAAAGAAAGAAAGAAAGAAAGAAAGTGATTTGAAGGGGAGAGAACAAGGAAGGCAGAGTAATGCACTTTCTACTTGCTGGCCTGAAAAACACAACTGTGATCTATTGCTTCATTCACAATTTACAAAGAGCTATTAAGAGAACATGCACACACACAACTTGACATAACCAGGACAGCATATAGCCTTTCTGTACATTCACACACACAGGCATAGTGATATATTGAAAAAAACATCCGGGTGCCAATTCGTTCTATCAGAAAATGAGGAAGCAAGCAGCACACAGTTACACACAATGGTTCTCAACTGGTGATTCACAGTTCTGTTCTTAGTCCTTGACAGTGGAGGAAAAAAACAATGTTAAATGCTAATATTAAAATGAAATATGATATAATCATGCACAGTTAGAGCAATAAAATAAACATTATCAACCTTTTAAAAAGGAAGATATACACTTTCCATTTCTTTTATTTTTGAGGTAAAGGTCGTGCCTCCAATCAAACCTCTACAACTGTTGTACTACACATTTCCATTTGTAACTAATAGTTAAAAGTGCAGAATCCTAAATATTTCAGAAGCAATTTTCTTATAACTATACAAAATCCTTGTAACATTTGATTATTTTCAGGGTTATTAAATATTGATTCAGTGTATTTTGGGTATATAGTTAATTAGAATATAATTTAAATAAATTACAAATGAATTTAAATCATTTAAAAAATGAAATATACTTCATAGTGCACAATCTTAAATATTTTGGAAGCAATTTGTTATAATATTTGTTAATATTAATATAAATTTATACCTATGTAAAAATTGGGCGTGACAAATTTGGTAGTGACAATTTTAAATACATTTGAGCCTAGCTCAAAGATGCTAATCAACACATGGTTACGTAGCACAGTTATGAACAGTTCACACATAATAACAGCCAAAAAGTTTGCTTAATTGCAGAAAAAAAGGTGTTTGGTAGTGATGTTGCTTAAAGTTACAAAAAGATTTTCAGATTTTTGAACGCATTTACCTCAAAATGATGGGACCGATCTATTCACCATGTAGCTATATGAGAGAGAGGGTCACAGCAATATTTCTTGATCCAAAATGTAGGGGTGTGGTTAAAATCAGGTTTTGGTAGTGACATGAAAATGCGGGACACATTTTTTAAATAAATTTTCAGGATTTACAAAGAAAATATGAAATAAATTTTTTTTGAACTTAAATTTTTTTTAAAAATCAAAAATATTATATATTCTTAAAAAAATGCAAAAATTATTATTATCAATATCATTTTCATAAGTTGAAAGTTAGGGGTTAGAGTTCGGGACAGCAACCTCCCAATTGATAGTACCTAATAAATGATGATTTTATATATATTAAGCTTACTTATATTTTATTATTGTGGAATTCAATAGATAAATGAAGGATCTTACTTAACATCTAAGATTTAAATACTTAAATGCCTTTTAAATGTGTGTTATGGATAGCAGTTTGCACCAATTCTGTAGAATGGCCCATATATATATATATATATATATATATATATATATATATATATATATATATATATGACAGTAAGGATAAAAAAAGCTTGAAGAATTACAGTATAATCTTGCACTTGTGACAAAGACAAAGAGACTGAGGTGTGCAAACTAAAACTGACCTGTCATCTTCCTGGAAAAAGAACAAGAACTGGGACGCTTTGGGACGGCCATCCACCTATGGAAATGCAGCTATTGACCTGTTTCAGAGCTCAGGGCTGGATTTATCTCCTTAATAAAACACCCCATTCGCACAACACATCAGTTCTTTGTTTTTCTCCTAAATACCCCTCTCACCTTCCTCTTCAGAAGTCTTTTGTTTGATTTCTCTGTTTTTCTGCCAAAAGCCAAAAACATTTGCTGAGAAGCTTAAAGACTCTCTTAAAGAAGATGAGAGAAAGAGAGAGAGAGAGTCTGAATGAAAACAATCCACAAACACACTTCAAAACAGACACAGACACAAAGTCAAACAGAAGCACATCTGCAGTCACACACAAAATCGCACTCACCTGCATCTCTTCATCTTTCACTTCATCTCCATCATTCTTCCTAATGACGACACTGCATGTGTGGTGTTTGCAAGGTCAAATCAATGTGTGTGATTAATTTCATCAGCTACCTTATACTCCAAGGGAATTCAGGGACACGGCTGGCCACTCATCCAAGTGGCCCCTATCAAATCAAAAATTAATAACATCGCTCCGTGATAGTCACATACTTCTTTCACAAAATGCAATTTGAAGTATGCACATTTATTTAGTTTTATACATTTTTTTTTTTAAAAGGTAATGTATATTATATTGTAAATACATTTATTTATACAATTGTACAGCATCATTACTCTAGTCTTCAGTGTCACATGTTCCTTCAGAAATCATTCTCATATGATGATTTGCTGATTCTACACCCTTTATTCAAATATTATTAATCCTTTGGGGTCTGACAATTTTTGGGGCCTTGAGAAGTTTTGACATGCCCTGACATTTGTGCTTTTTTCAGTTGTTCATAAACATATTAATGACAAAAGTGACTTTACACTGTATTCAGCAAAAAATAGGCTATAATAATATGTGAGGAACATTTATGTACATGTTTGTGTTTTTGAAGGAATTTTTTTTATGTGTGGTTATTGAAAAAACAAAAAAAACTTAAGTCACTGTATATTAAATCTGTGTTAACAAGACTTCTGGGTATTGGAGGTTGTAGACTAGAGTTTTTGTGATGTAAAAATTATGTAAAAATTATCCTGCCTAACCGTTCATATAAAACAAGAGATTTAAATTTTCTAAGACACTTTTTGTCAAGAAACACAGTATGCGTGAAGGTGTAAATCATCATGAATAATACTGTAATTCACACCTGAGAAGACAAAAGATTTGCATAATGACCTCTAATGACCTGCACATTAATGAGCTCTTTCAGTCAGGTAGGGCTGTGAAAAAAACCCTCTGTGATCATGCTGATAACAGGATTAATGTCCACTCTTGACAAACCCCCCCCCCCCCCCCCAAAAAAAAAACAACATGACTTTTGTGATCTCATGCATGCAAGTATTATTAAAGATTTTGTAAGCATATTGCGTAAATTGTGTGGACATTTTTGGATGGGCTGTCATACATAGAAATAATGAACACATCTAAAAACAAGAGAGAACCAATTAAATATTAATGATGAATGAACTGATTATGTTGTAGTCAATGCATGCTTTTTCCTGTGAGCATTTTGTATTTCTATGGCTTTTTTGGCAAATAATTTTGTCAGATAAGTACGTTAACCAAGTTTAGTTTTTTTGTTCTTGCCCCATATTTAAAATATAAAATATTTTCCTCATATTTTGATGGTTTAATCAAACCTGTAGGGTCAATAAAAAGAAAAATCCCCTCTGGACATCACTTTTGGCCACTACTGTGTATGTGTATATCTATATACGGTGAATTTCTGGCAACAACAGCTGGATTATCTTACAGCAGTGACCCAGTTGTTAAATAGGGCAGGACCCAACATGGACCAGCCTGACATGATCAAAGTCCAACTGAGTGTAGTCTCACGTAGCCAGACCTTCAGACTGATGACAGAAGGTCTGGACTCCATCGCAACTTTCATTGGCCAAGGACCGCCCAAGAGGACATCTGACTGACATGAAAAGCAACCATTGGCAGTTTGTTTTGTTCCACGTCATATTTAGGGGTATGTAAATGTAATGTTGATGTACCTACGATAACAGACCAGGATGTTGGACATATTTTAAAGAGTCTGTGCCATGAACTTTACATCCTTCTGAAAATCTTGAGTCTGATAAGAACTCGTCACAGTTGTAAACACAACAGCATTCTTTTTCCATGAGGGGTTTGGCTTCACAACAGCTTTGTTTTCAGGTGGACCCAGAAATCCTGTAGAATTTACCCAATCAGATGACGATTTTGAAACTCCCAGAGTGTTTCCCATTTTGTTTGACTTATGCATCAGACACCTCAGCCAATGATCCGTGGGCGTGACATCTGAGGCTGAGACTAAACGGAGCCCAGCTAAGGGTATGTTTACATGACAACAATGTACTAAAAACTGAAAAGTTTTTCCTTTGTGCTTTTCTTGTACAGATGACAATGTTGCCCAAACGATCCCCATTCACACGGATCCACAAAAAATGGCCAAAAACACTGTATTCTGCTGCTTGGCCAGTAGTTGGCGATGTCACTTTGTATAGAAACACTACGCACCTATAGACTGAACACGTAATACACGTGCGTAACGTCACCGTTATTCAGAAATTCACATTTTTGTAGTTTACACAGAGACAATAACTGTATATAATTTTGCACTTTGAAACCCGTTTTCAAAAGTTTGCATTTTTAGACTTTCAAAAAGCTGTTGTTGTGTAAGTGAAAGACCAAAAAAAAAAAAAACCCCACACATTAAAAGTTTTCCATTTTTAGTTGAAAGCGGTGTCATGTAAACAGTCCTTTAGACAGCAGACCAGAAATCTTCAGCTATTTGCAAAAACCCTTTAGTTAGTGATCATAAGAACAATTATTAAGAGTTCGTTGCACCTGAGCCTATTGATTAATGAGCTGCTTCATAACTCCTGCGACAAAACTTCAGTGAGTTCTTTGATAGCCAGTGACATAAATGACAATAACACATCAGCAATTACTGAAGCAAACAAGAGAAGATAAATATAAATTAGATGGAGAAGACCACCTGCACATGACACACTCTGACTCAGTGTCACACCACAACACATTTCAACACACATTAGCAAACATGTCCTCATCTGCCTCATGTGCACGATTAGATCCAACTCATGAATATCTCAGCAGAGGTAATGAATAATACTATTGAGTGGCGAAACTACAACTACGCTCGTTGCATTTTTAAATACAGTTGAGAGAGGAAAAATGATCAAAGTGGACAGCATGGTGGAAAATGCAGATATTAATTTATAAACCACAATTAAGCAGAATGACAGAGAAGTAGAAGCTATTTTCAGTTTTTGAAATGCAATTATGCATTACATGTAACAGAACAATGAATATGTAAATAGGCAGTGCTATCACAATCACTAGTTGTTCCTCAAGGGGCTTGCATCCTCATTTCTAGGTGTTTAAGATAATTTAATGAAAATATATTTCCAGGCAAATGCACAAGGACTGGATCAGCCCTGAAAGAACATAATGTACATGTTGTATGTATTTGCACTTTTATAACTTCTTAGTTTGCCCATCTGCAATACTTCCCTGTTGGATGTGAGAACAACTTTCAGCACCTGTTTTTTTGTGGAATTCGTGATTTAGAATGTGCATGAATTGGCTCTTGAGATGCTCATCAGATGTTTGCTTGCAACTATGCACTACTTTCCAGATGTTGCACTCTTGGCAATGTGTAAGTGCTTGCCGGGAGGCAATACTTGAATTTAAAGTGTTTTAGAAAATTCTGACATAATTTTTACTCACCCTCATACTGTTCCAAACTTGTAAAACTTTCTACTGTGGAACACAAAAGAAGGATTTTGAAGAATTGTATTGTACTGGAGCGTCCAAGAGGTGTTATTTAGTATTATTTATTTACTAATATGGTATTTCTGTCATGACAACTCTCAGAGTGTTAGGCATGGTAATAGGTATGACAATGTTGATATGTTTGGTCTTGGCAGAATAGATCTGCTACGCTGCTGCTGCTGCTGCAGAGCAAGTACGGGATTTGCTACTGCCAATACATACAAGACACGCTGCTGTGAGCAAGTAACACATGCTGCTGCTGTACAATAAAGTGTACATGAATTACCCATAACAGATCTATACAGGTGGAGCTGGGGAAGGTGGAGGGTTTCTGAAAGCGTGCTGCACTGCTAAGGCAAATGCTGCTCTTGTATTTGAAGATTGAGCATGAGAGCTCATTGGCTGGAACCAATCATCTGTGTCCAATAGATAATGATGTGAATACGAGCAAGTTGAGTTAAGGACCTATTAGCCTGTGCATCTAGAGTTTCATGACAGAACTTTGTATTTATTAATATTTTATTTTTATATTTTCACTTTTAATTTTATTCATTTTGATATGTACTAAAGGGCTATTATGCAAAATTCACTTTTACATGGTGTTTGAATAATGTGTGTTGGCAGTGTGAGCAAAACCACTAGAATGAAAAATCCACCCAGTGGTTTTTTACAATCTCAATAATTCATAAGCACTGTCTCAGAACGCCCTGTTCTAAGATTGCTCTCACTGTACGTAGAATTGCGCTAAGCCCCACCCACGTGTTTGATTGACAATCTGGTTTGGCATAGACCCCGCCCTCGGTGATCTGTCAACCATCCTCCATTGTTTCAACGACAGCCGGTAATGTCTCCTAAGAAACATAAGTGTTCTGTTGTGGGATGTAATAATGAACATAGTAGTTTTCACTTACTTCCGCCATCAGAGCCACTGAAAACGCAGTGGATGGATTTTATTTACGAAAGAAAGGCGCCACTCAAAATTCCAAAATACGTTTATGTTTGCGCGAATCATTTTTTGACTACTGTTTTGAGAACGAGGGTCAATTCAAAGAGGTCTTGCTTCAAAGTTAATCCTCAAGTGTGGATCGTTGCCTACTGTTCGCGATCCAAGTCACCTCAGAAGAAGTAAGTGTATTTAATGTTTTTTGAGCAAATAGTCATTTCAGTCGATGTCAGACAATTCAATAACAAATGCGTCTAAAGTTGTTGTCGTCGTCGTCATAGAATGTCTGTGTAACGTTATATAATTTAAACCTTGTTTGTATAGTGTCCACATATATATATATCCACACGTATATATATATTTTTTAAAGATATTGTATTAAAAACTGTGTATGTTTACTTAGCAAACGTTATCACAGTATTTGTGTTTGTGTGTGTGTGTGTGTTGCACATCCGTAATTGCAAAGGGGACGCGATTAAAACTCTATAAGTACATAAATGTATCAAATAACCATTCAGAGACGTCCTGCTCCATTCTCAATTGTGTTTCTTCTGCCGGAGTCTCTTCATCATCTGGGTCTGATTCCGGTTCAAACATGTACGGCTGAATGCCATACAAAACAGCGGGTCTCTCACTCTCAGCCATTCTGCTTCTACCGACTGTTTATTGCCATAGGTATGCAAGTTACGCCCTCATCCAAAGGCAGGGCGGGGATATGCAGCTCATTTATATTTAAGGTGGTACAAAGCAAAACAGCTCTTTTTAAAACAGGCCCCAAAAATGACATTTTCAAATGGTTATAATAAATTAACTGTGGGGTATTTTGTGCTGAAACTTCACAAATACATTCTGGGGACACCCAAGACCAATACTACATCTTGTAAAAAGGGGCATAATAGGTGCCCTTTAAGGCTACATTTACATGACGACGATGTACAAAAAATTGAAAACGTTTTTTTTTTTTTTTTTTCACGTACAGATGACAACATTTCAAAACAATCTCCGTTCAAACAGATCCATGAAAAGGGTGTTGTGTAAATGGCCACTTTGTCATTTTTATTATTTTTTTAGGGGCCGTTTACACAACACCATTTTCATCTAAAAACGGAAAGTTTTTCATACGTTTTGGCTGTTCATTTACATGACAACAGCGTTTTGGAAACCTAAAAACGCAAACTTTTGAAAACGTGTTAAAGGGTTAGATCACACAAAAATGAAAATTCTGTCATTTATTACTCACCCTCATGTCGTACCAAACCCTTAAGACCTTCGTTCATCTTCGGAACACAAATTAAGATATTTTTGATAAAATCCGATGGCTCTGTGAGGCCTCCATTGACAGCAAGATAATGAACACTTTCAGATGCCCAGAAAGGTAGTAAAGATAGTAAAGACGAGAATACTTTTTGTGTGCCAAAAAAAAACAAAATAACGACTTTATTCAACAATATCTATTGATAGGCAATTTCAAAACACTGCTTCATGAAGCTTTGAAGCTTTGCGAATCTTTTATTTCGAATCAGTGGCTTCGTTACGTCATAAGTTATTCTAAACGTTTTGAAATTTCAATGGTTCACCACTGGGGGGCGTGACTTTGTCAGTTTGATACACACTCTGAAGCACTGATTCAAAACAAAAGATTTGTAAAGCTTCGAAGCTTCATGAAGCAGTGTTTTGAAATCGCCCATCACTAGATATTGTTGAATAAAGTTGTTATTTAGTTTTTTTGGTGTACAAAAAGTATTCTCGTCTCTTCATAACATTAAGGTTGAACCACTGTAGTCACATGAACTGTTTTAAATATGTTTTTAGTAGATTTCTTGGTATCTGAAAGTATTAATTATCTTGTGGTCAATGCAGGTCTCACTGAGCCATCGGATTTGATTTAAAAATACCTTAACTTGTGTTCTGAAGATGAACGAAGGTCTTACGGGTGCGGAACGACATGAGGGTGAGTAATTAATGACTCTTTAAATGACTCTTTAAGTGCAAGTTTTTGAAAATGATACTGTTATTGTCTCCATGTAAACTACAAAAATGCAAATTTGTGAAAATGGTGACATCATGCGTATTACATGCATATTACATTTTGTTAAGACAAACGTTTTAGTTTTTTGTACATCACCGTCTTGTAAAGGTATCCTTAGTCATTTTAAGTTCTTCAACTTATTTTATATTTAGTTGCCAAGGCAACATTTTTAATAACAACACTGCTTTTAAGCTTTAAAAAGGCCAAAAAAAACAACTTATCATAAAAATGCTCCATGTGACTTTGTGTGAAGAACTACACATTCATATGTGTTGTTTTTGCTTAATCATTCAGACTGATTTACTGTATGAACAGGTTTGACCGATTCTTCTAAAATAACTGATTCAATCATTAATAATAACTGATTCTCACTATTGCTTGTGAGCAAATTTTATTATACAGAAAAGTGATATACTGAAATATTTTAACTGGAAAAACTCATCACTATTATTACATATCCATGACTTTCCTGAACTTTACTTCATGAAAACCAAACCCCTTGTGTCATCGAACTAGCGCAGTAATCCTGAAGTTTTGCACTGTTCCATGGCCACCATCCACCTGGTTTAATCGGGAGATTTTCTCATTAGAAGCCCATGAAGAGGTGAGAGCCACCGTTTAAAAGAGCACCAATTCTTGTGGTCTCCGAGAAGACATGTACATCAGTTCAGCTGAATAGGCCCTTAAAGTCAGAGGCAAAAAAAAAAAAAAAGATTGAGGACAAGAAATCGAAGCACCCTGTCCACTCAAGAAGCTGCAGCAGTGGAGAAGATAATGAGCCTCAGAAGCTCTCAAAGTGTGAGTCTGATTACACTCTAACTACACACACACACCATACAGACCTGATTAAATACCAAACCATGTACGTTCTCCTCCTTCTAGAAAGACTCTGACTAGTTATTATCGATCTCTTATTATACACACACTGATTGTAAACATCTGAAGTGTTATTGAGTTATTGCACTTGTTGCCAGGTAAGTGTGAATCCTCAAATGAAGATTTTTTTAGTGTGTGTTCTGGTCAAAACATAAAAGTGATCACACAAAATGACATTTGCAATGCTTTTAGGAACAACATGAAAGAGCATTTACCTTCTGTAACAGAATGCCTTTCCTTGTGAAACAATTTTCAACAGAAAATAATGTAGGGCAGTGTTTAAAATGTGACTAGATCATGAAAAGTAGAAACAACTGGCTACAATATTATTAGTTAATGTTAATTGGTAACACTTTAGTTAAAGGATTAGTTCACTTTCAAATGAAAATTGGCCCAAGCTTTACTCACCCTCAAGCCATCCTAGGTGTATATGACTTTCTTCTTTCTGATGAACACAATCGTAGAAATATTAATAAATATCCTGACGCAGCCGAGTTTTATAATGGCACTAATCGTTTGGTAACGCATAGTGCCATTATAATGCTCAGATGCGTCAGGATATTTATTAATACATCTCAGATTGTGTTCATCAGAAAGAAGAAAGTCATATACACCTAGGATGGCTTGAGAGTGAGTGAAGTTTGGGATCATTTTCATTTGAAAGTGAACTAACCCTTTAAAGCCTTTATGTATAAAACATTATAAAAGGTATTCATAGTGTATGTTATAATGCATTATATCTTAAATAATTGTGAACAAAGTTAAAGGTAGGGTAGGCACTTTCATAGAGGCTAGCTATAGCAAGCTAGCATTGGAAGCATTAGATCCCTTCAGACCCTCCCTTTCCTTCGGTACAAATCGTGTTTCAGGGGTTCCTTTGGAAAGTCACTTCAACCCGCAGAATAAAAAAAACAACCTGCTGCAACAGTGTAAAAGTAGCCCAATTCCGCGGGAAAACCGTGGACTTGGCAACACTGGCACTTGGTGACTGTCTATCTATGAAACACGCTGATGACGTGTGATGTCTGTGCGGGCAGGTAGGACATCCTATCATTGCCTTCGGACCGAATGCAGTGATTGGACGAACATTTTTTGGTCCTGAGACTTCCATAGTTGATATATGTACATTTTTTTAATATTTAGACCACTTCTATTATTTGATTGCTTTCAGGATGTGAATAGAGTTTCAACCAGTATAATAAAAAGTGTTTATGAAAAAAATTGCCTACCCTACCTTTAAAATGCATTATAATATTTGCATTGGTTTTGTCATGTTTTAATGCATTATACTTTCTAAAGTGAAACAATGCAGTATTATAATGTATTATAACTGTGATTAATTATTCATGAGGCCATACAATGCATTATAAGGTGAATTACAATGTTTAATTAATGCATTAAAATACTTTTATAATGCTTTATAAAGCCTTAATATTATATATAAAGGCTTTAAGTAAAGTGTGCCAAAACATTTTTTAAGAATGTGAACCAAAAACACAGTATCCTGAACAATAAGATTAGACATTTAGTAAGGAGGAAGTAAATAAAGGGTTAAGGCCCGTTCACACCAAGAACAAAAACAATAAAGATAACCTTTAAGATATAGTTCTAAAAATAATTTAAAATATAAAAGAATAGTAGAGTCCACACCACATATTGGCGCCAGGAAATGATATCGTTGGAATGATTTTCTCCAGTTGATGAAAACATTGACAGCCAATCAGAATCTATCCAACTTTAAAGAGCTCGAGCTTTTAAAGCGGCAGACAACAAAACTGCAGCGCTTATAATAAACCAAAGACTATAGAATAACACAAGACGTTTTGAAAGGGAGAAAGTGCAACGCCCAATATGGCGGAATAAGTCCCACCTTATAAATAAAGGCTGATTTATACTTCTGCGTCGAGTGTACGCTGTAGCAACGGCGTAGGCTGTGCGTAGCATGCGTAGCCTACGACGTAGCCTGACGTGCACCTCTTCAAAAATTCTACGTGGACCGCAAGCGCTGTGATTGGTCTGCTAGAATCCCTCCCTCGGGTCAAAAAACTGGCGCGGAGCACTCGGAGAAGAGCGAGCACTTTCAAGTTCCATATGAATGAAAAAACACTCTGTTTCAGAGGACACATACAGTCAAACTGCAACAAAAGTCATTTGCCGCTTCTCTGCCGTTTCTGTTTGTAAGCTTCCCTGACAACGTACATGACGAGCTGCTTCTTCTTCGGCTTTTGTTTTGATACTAAACATGACCATGGACACTGCCTCCTAGTGGTCTGCATGCACGTCGACGCGGACAACGACGCAGAAGTATAAATGAAAACAGACGCATAGCCTATGGCGCAGAGGCTCCGGCGTAGGTCCGACGCACAAGTATAATTCAGCCTTAAAGGATTAGTCCACTTTTAAATACACTTTTCCTGATAAATTTACTCACCCCCACGTCATCCAAAATATTAATTTCTTTCTTTCGTCAGTCGAAAAGAAATGAAGGTTTTTGAGGAAAACATTCCAGGATTTTTCTCCTTACAGTGGATTTCAATGGCTACCAACAGATTGAAGGTCAAAATTACAGTTTCAGTGCAGCTTCAAGGGCTTTAAACGATACCAGATGAGTAATAAGGGTCTTATCTAGCGAATCGATCGGTCATTTTCGAAAAAAATACAACCGTTTATGCTTTATAAACAAAATATCGCCTTGAACGTACTTTCCGCTTCCGCATTCTTCATAACGCTTACGCTGAATGTTCTACGCCTTCCCTATTCTACTTACGGAAAGAACACAGCGCCAGTTTTGTTTTTTTCCGTAACTTGAACACGTCCGTTCTGCGCCTACGTAAGAAGAAATGCCTTTCCGTACCAGCAGGTGGCAGTAGCTGAACAGCCAATCAGAATGATCAGATGGCCCGAAAGACTGATGAGCTCCGACGCCGATTCGACATGTTGAATCAGCCGAAAAAAGCCGACAAGGACCAACTTCAGTTGACGGTGCGGAACACACTGAGAAAACTTAGTTGGCCGACGAACAAAAACTGCACGACGGCCGACCGTCGGCTTGGTGTGTTCCTGCCTTGATAAACAGAACAATATCATCCGCTGGTGTGGACACTAATATAGTTATCATTATAGTTATCGCTCTTGGTGTAAACTTGCCTTTAATATTGATTTTTACGTTGTCTTTAACAAAATATAAACTTTAAAGCAATATTCAGTTTGATCAATATTGTCTTTTTTTAAATTTTAACATTGATTTAAAAAAACAAACAAACAAACAAAAAAAAACACACAAAACAAAAACTAAGAAATCCAGGAGTGAAGAAAAGCATTTTTACACTTATAACAGGCATGTTTTAATACTGTTTTTCACAGTCAACAGAACAACATGAATCAAATATGAAATTAAAATGAAACAAACAAACAAATGAATAAAAATAAAACCCCTGCACAAAGTAATTCCCTTTTCTATAATATAAACTCAGTGAAACGAAATAAAAATACAATACAAAAAAGATGGGCGGAGAAACTGATATTTTGAAAAAGTAAAAAGCAGTTTTCTACATTGAAAAAAGGAGCTGCAAAAAAAAAAAAAAAAAAAAAGAAAAGACGCACACAAGCAAAAGCATGTGTGTGCACATTTGATAAAAATGTCAGCAAAAGTACGTGAGTTTGTGTGTTTGTCCTTTTCGTCCGCGCCAAACGCTCACAGGATGCACAAACCCTGCCATGATTGCAGTTCAGTATCTACAAAATCTGGATTTGAACAACTTACTTATATACACTGTACAACAATTTGTCAAAATTACAGCTTTTACAAAAAATGATCCGCCCAACGGCATTCAAAATTACAGTGCACGCTCTTAAATCAGCTCACGGCAAACATCTCAATCATGTTCCCTTCAGACTAAAATGCCATTCCAATCCAAAGTTGGTCCACAGTATCATGCCTCTCTCTCCCTCGTTCTCATTTTGATTTATATTTTATTGATTTTCACTTTCTTTACATTTTCTTTCCCTGCATATTTTATTCATTATTCTGTTTCAGGACTTGGCATTTCCCTCTTTCTGACTTGCTGTTATTGCTTTCGCTCTCTCATTCCGCTCCTTTCTCTGGTTTTGGATCGGTAAAGAACCTGGAGGAGGTTTGGACTGCAAGCTACTACAGGCATGTGTCATTCTTGCATTGTAAGTGCCTGTGAACACACAAACATTATTGGACACGGCGATGATATTCTGTTTATGGCTTTCTGATATGCAATCGTGATGTTTTCACAAGACAAAAAAGGGCAGACGTAACTTACAGAAGAAAGTCGCCCACGTTCCATTAAAACACTCACACGCATCGAAAATGATCAGCTTGAAAAATAGTGCTATTCAGGATCCGATTAATGCTTCACGCAAAAGACGACGCTGCTACCAGTCCAAGGACTTAAATATGGCATGACAGAATCATTTCAGACAGGGCCGCTGTAAATCTGACTGTATCGTCCATCAGTTTAGTGCAAAAAAAGTCAATGCATTAAAAAAAAAAAAAAAAAAAAAAAAAAAATTTACATTTTGGGAAGATACAGAAAACGTGTGCTTTTTGACTATTTGTAGAAAACAGATTCATATTCGTGTTCTGTTCCAAAACCTAGTGAGCTGCCTTTTAAGGTGGCATCCGAACTGAAATGGTCCCTCATAAGTGAGTGATTTGGAATGATTTACAATGAGAGCAAATCAACTGAATCATAATTTGCTGAAACTTGCTTAAACCAACCTAACATGGCTGGCTGGTCTCCCGGCCTGGCCAAACTGATAACACTGAGGTCTTTTTTGAGGGTTTTATAGGGGGTTTGGGCTCTTTGGACTGAGAGAAATGTTAAAGGGTTAGTTCACCCAAGAATGAAAATTCTGTCATTAATTACTCACCCTCATGTCGTTCCACACCAGTAAGACCTTCGTTCATCTTCAGAACACAAGATATTTTTGATAAAATCTGATGGCTCAGTGAGGCCTCCATTGCCAGCAAGATAATGAAGACTTTTAGTTCATGTGACTACAGTGGTTCAACCTTAATGTTATGAAGAGATGAGAATACTTGTTGTGCAGAAAAAAGACAAAATAATGACTTTATTCAACAATATCTAGTGATGGGCAATTTCAAAACACTGCTTCATGAAGCTTCAAAGCTTAACGAATCTTTTGTTTCGAATCAGTGGTTCGAAGCGTGTATCAAACTGCCAAAGTCACGCCCCCCAGTGGTGAACCATTGAAATTTTGAAACTCTTATAACGTAACGAAGCCTCGTTTACTGAAATCATGTGACTTTGACAGTTTGATTCGCACTCTGAACCACTGATTCGAAACAAAAGATTCGTAAAGCTTCATGAAGCAGTGTTTTGAAATCGCCCATCACTAGATATTGTTGAATAAAGTCCTTATTTAGTTTTTTTTTGGCGCACAAAAATGTATTCTTGTCGCTTCATAACATTAAGGTTGAACCACTGTAGTCACATGAACTGTTTTAAATATGTCTTTAGTAGCTTTCTGGTGGATTTGAAAGTGTTAATTATCTTGCTGTCAATGGAGGACCTCACTGAGCCATCAAAAATATTGTGTTCTGAAGATGAACGAAGGTCTTACGGGTGTGGAACGACATGAAGGTGACATTAGGGAGTTTTCATTTTTGGGTGAACTAACCCTTTAAACTAGTTTAAACCAGCTAAGACCAGCAAACCACCTTTTTTTTCTTCAGCAAAAATGTAGAGTTTGATGCTAACAACAAATAAAAATATGTATCACACATAGATATTGCCTAAGAGTCATTTTAAAACTTATATGTAACTATTTTTAATTTTAATTTTTTTTTTTTGTATTGAATGAAATACAACTATATTTATAGTCGACACTTGACATGCTCGACTTGTCCGCCATCTTGAATTGACTTTTTTTCCCATTCTGGGAAGTATATGTGCGACACCACCTTATAATTTTAGAGAGTTCATTGTTTTATGCTGTTTTTTTTTTTAAATGTCCTATTTTAGTTTAGGTTGGGTATTACTATTAGTATATTGTTGATTTTTATTCTTTGTTGCATGTAATTGTAGGCTTTGTTTTTAAAAACTGTAATTAAAAAAGATTGAATTTAAAGATTTAAACAGAATTTGGATGAATTATGTTTTCTATCTTAAAAGGCTGCATAAAGGTGTCTACGTAGGCAGCTCACTAGGTTTTAGATTTTAAACTCACAAAGGGCAGCACCAAACAGATAAGGAACTGGAAGGAGCAATGAAATGCACCAGGCGATTTCTGAAAACACATCTACAGATCATTGGTCTCCGCTCGATATTTCGTTTCTTGTTGCTTTAATCGTAAGGTCTCCACCCATGACATCACTTTCGCCACGTCCTGTGCTTTTATATGTGGGCTGCTCATGCAGAGGACAGCGCTGAGAGTCTGTCTATGGTGTCGGCAGTCCTCAGACCGTGTCTGCTGCATCCGTCTCGCTTTATTCTCACGAGCACTGACAGACGGGAGAGTTTAGTGTCTTTTATGTCTGAAAACACGTCCAGCTAACGTCAGTAACTGCGTCTTTAGTTTTCGATGGCGTGTCAGACCTCAGTCTGCTGCGTATGTGGGTGCATGTCCTCCAAACTATCCAAGCTTCCTCCCGTCTCAGAGTCTTCGAACCCACAGGGTGCAGAGGAAACGTCGGAGGCAGAGGAGGCGTTGATGGACAGGCGCTCCTCCCTGCCTGTAAAAGTGCTAAACTCCTCCCCCGCGGAGCCGAGCGGCAGCTGATGCGGGGGCAGGTATTGACTGGGGTGGAAGTGTGGGCGGGGCTTGCGGTCCCCGCTCAGCGTGCTCTCTCTGGAGGCAAGTTGATTGGCGGGTGAGGTGTCGTATTCCTCGGTGGGAAGGGGTGGGGGCAGCTGGTCCTGGGACATAAACTCCTCCTCCTGAGGAGGTGGGTAATCACTGTCGATATCGAATCCGCCGAGGTAATAGTCAGATTCTAAAGTCACGCCTACTTCACCCGTCTCGTAGGTGGGAACTTCCTCGATGTCAGGTAGGCGTGTGCTTGGCAGCCAATCGGAAGTGTCCCAGTGGTATGCTGGAGAGACAGGAAACAGGAAGTTAGTAAACATCGAGTGAACAAACAACCAATGGGGTCCTTCGGTAGGTACAGAATCATGTAGGGCTGCATGCTCGACCACTCTGAAGGGGGTTAACAGGTTAGATCTCAGTCCTGTCCCAAATGACGCATTTTGCGAGACTGTAGCGTGTCTCATTTGCAACCTATGCTCATTGGAAAAACATGCATATATTTACAATTTAGTAAAACTCTAAAAATGTACCTATACACACAATTCACTGCAGTTTCCAGTTGTAATGAACACTAGTGGTAGTAAAAATAAAAAAAAAAAGAACCTTCCTGTTTACACAAATTATGATTACAGGAGCAGATTAACGGTTGAAGGGTTAGTTAACCTAAAAAATAAATTCTGTTATTAATTACTCACCCTCATGTTGTTCCACACCCATAAGACCTTTCGTTCATCTTCAGAACACAAATTAAGATATTTTTTGATAAAATCTGATGGCTCAGTGAGGCCTCCATTGATTCGTGAGATAATTTACACGTTCAGATGCACAAAAAGCTACTAAAGACATATTTAAAACAGTTCATGTGACTACAGTGGTTCAACCTTAATGTTATTACGCCAAGAAAAAAAAAAAAAAACAACTTTATTCCACAATATCTAGTGATGGGCGATTTCAAAACACTGCTTCATGAAGCTTCGAAGCTTTACGAATCTTTTGTTTCGAATCAGTGCTTCAGAATGTGTATCAAACTGCCTAAGTCACGCCCCCCAGTGGTGAACCATTCGAAATTTCGAAACGTAATTTATGACGTAACGAAGCCTCGTTTACTGAAATCATGTGACTTTGGCAGTTTGATACATGCTCCGAACCACTGATTTTAAACAAAAGATTCGTAAAGCTTCAAAGCTTCATGAAGCAGTGTTTTGAAATCGCTCATCACTAGATACTGTTATTTTGTTTTTTTGGCTCACAAAAAGTACTCTCGTCGCTTCATAACATTAAGGTTGAACCACTGTAGTCACATGGACTGTTTTAAATATGTCTTTAGTAGCTTTCTGGGTATCTGAAAGTGTTAATTATCTTGCTGTCAATGGAGGCCTCACTGAGCCATTGGATTTTATCAAAAATATCTTAATTTGTGTTCTGAAGATGAACGAAAGTCTTACAGGTGTGAAATGACATGAGGTTGAGTAATTTATTCATTTTTGGGTGAACTAACCCTTTAATAAAGACTTATTTTCATGTGGTTCCTTGCACAATACTGTTGTTATGCTTTCAAAACACTTTTACCATAGTGCATAATTTGTAAACTATGCTGATTTATTTTTTTTTTTTTTGAAATTGTAAGTGAAACAAGGATTGTTTGAGACTGAAAATACTATTTCAGTCTTTCTACTACAAATTTTCATGTTTAATTTAATGCTACTTACTTGCCAATTATTTGTGAAATTTACTAGCAATTCCTCAAAATTGTGAGAGATTGCCCAGTAATGTTGCCACAGGCATGTTTTTCAAATGGGTCTGAGATGCCCATTGTGTGATGCGTATTTGGGGGTTTTGGGACAGAAACATTATACTGAACATCTCCACATGCAGGTCTTGCTGAAGTGAGTGGACATGCCTGCAAGGTGATTGAAGACACAGCCAGGACAAGAGGTCAAGGTTCAGAGGACGTGTTGTTGACACAAGCGAAACATTCATCAAAAATGCAAATCAAAATAAATGAGGGTGAGGATTGCATGCAGCGATGCATGAAACACAGAAGCGCAGGGACGCATACAAACACACGCGCGCACACACACACACACACACACACTGTACACGACCTAATCCTCACTATCAGAAAACATCAATATCAAACAAAAGAAAACACAAAGTCAGCAATGGAAGCACTGCGGGGGAAAGAGACAGACGGAAAAGAGAGGAAAGGGGTGACAGAGGACTGCGGGTACTCTGATGTGTGCGTGTGTGTGTGCGTGTCGACAAAGAGCATCTCGCTGCTGGATGATGTGACACTTCCCAGAATGCAATAGCTCAGTTTGTCAGCAATACGGAAAGCGAGAGAGGGAGGAATAGACAGAGAACAAAGTCTGAAAAGGAAGGAGGGCAAGAACTCCGGGAGATTTAGCTGAACAAAGCAGAAGGAAAGAGAGAATGTGAATCACCTCTGTTGAAGTTTTGACCTTGATCCATAACGGACACTGGCAGGCAGAAATGAAGCAGAAAGACAGAGAGAGAAAGACAGATTTGTGGGTCAGCACCAAACCCATCCTACACCCTGAACTGTGTTTATGTACAAACATCATATTCAAATGCATTAACATTGCATGTAGATGAGTGTGGTTTGGAGGCCATACCTAACATTGATCCTTTAGATATGTGCATGTATTTCTGTGTGTTTTGTAATATACTGCTGCATTTGATTAGCCTGACTACGTCAGACTTCCTACTTCCGCTCAATTTCATTTCGCTTCTGTACTCAGTCTGATACAGCGTCAGAGCTTTGTGTTTGCCACCGGTCTGGAAACAGCCGGGCCAATCAACGAACAGAGGGCGGGCTGAGAGCCGTGACGTAATGCTAAGCGCCGAGTTTTACATTGTAGGTTAGAGAAATCGAAAACCGAAACGACCGCGGAAATGGGAAACGAGACACGGGATGCAAACTTCGGGATGCATTAACTTCGCATAATCTGCAAAAGTCGTTTACAGCCATGTTCACTCCGGTATTTCGCTCGCATCATCATGTGTTTACAACAGGTTTACAGTGGAAGTTCAATCATAGATTTGAGTTCGATGCATGATGTCTGTGCTTCGATGCGGCTGTACAGGCCCATAACATACGTCATAACTAAACGTATCTGATTGGCTTACGGGTAACCAATGATTTTAAACTTCAGACAAGCGCCCCCTAGCGAGAGAGAAAACACTTCTCTATTATGCCATTCCAGACTCTGTCTACGAAGCAAAGTGAAGTAGCAGAGTCTGGTATTACCAGGCTAGCATTTGATCCCTAGGTTTGGAAATTTTAGCGAATTTTAGCGACTCCAATTACGCTTATTGATTCCAATTCTTATCGATTCCCAGTTTCGATTCCAATAAGGTAAAAAAACAAAGTCAAGCATTTACATATCAAACATATTTAGCAAAACATTCTGTTGCAGCAGCCTAAAGAACACTTATATGAGGAACCTTCTCCTTTTGTTTTAACAAAAATACCACAGCCAAAACAACTAGACTAACTAATATAAATTTCAAACATAATTAGAAGAGAAGTAAACCATTAAATTAAGAACAAATAAATTAATTAGCAATAGCACAATATAAATACAACTGAATAAATTTCAGGCACAGGAATTGAAATCAAATGTAAACAACACTGCATAGTTTTCTTTTTGTTAATTAAATTAATTAAATATATATATGAATCCTTATTAAAGTTACAAACGTTATTCAGTCAAGATCAGTGAGTGATTTTCTTTTGTTTAACATTAATGACACAGACAGCAGCAGGTTTATTAGGCTGCTGTCACTTTAAGAGCTGCACGGATCCAATATACTGTTATACTGATATCCAATATACTGTATATGTATCTGACTTTCTTCTTTCAGCCAAACACATTTGGAGTTATATTAAAAAATATCCTGGCTCTTCCAACCTTCATAATGGGAATGAATAGTACCTTGGATTTTGAGCCGTGAGAGACGTCTACCCTTGCATAACATTTATGCTACTCCTACATCCTACGTCATACGTTGGGTCAGAGGTCACTCTTCCACTGGAACTCAACTTACATACAGCCGTGACTAAAAGCTAGTGATTACAGCTTATAAAGTTAGAAATATGGCTTTTTTTTTTTTTTTTTTTTTTTTTTACAAAAACACAATGCCTCATTTCAGAAGGCCATTATTAAAAAAATAACTAATAACATTTTTGGGCTTAAAATTACTATTACTAAAATTACTACTATAAAGTTACTATTCACTAATATAACTCTGACTGTGTTTGGCTGAAAGAAGAAAGACATATACACCTAGAATGGCTTGAAGGTGAGTAAATTATGGGATAACCAACCCTTTAAGAACAACCGATTGTGTTTATGAGGATATAGTAGCAATCTTTGTGTGTATTTGCCCATTCAAGCGCAAGAAGACACAAAAGAGAACTCAATTCAGTATTCGCGCACTACATGAGAGGTAGCCTTCTGTGCGCATGCTTCGGATGTGTGTGCAGAAGAGAAAACAGTGCGTGAGTGCTGAACTGAGTTCTCTTCCACGTCTTCTTGCGCTTGAATGCTTTAAAATCACATTAAAATGTGCACACTGGAATCAATAAGCGGAATTGAAATGCACGTCTCATCGAATCCACGGTTCTTGGAAACGGTTCTCGGTATCCAACCCTACACTCTAAAAAATGCTGGGTTAAAAACAACCCAAGTTGGGTTGAAAATGGACAAACCCAGCGGTTGGGTTAAATGTTTGCCCAACCTGCTGGGTAGTTTTATTTAAACCAACTATTGTTTAAAAATTGCTATATGGCTAGCTTAAAATGAACCCAAAATAGTTGGGAAATTAAAAACCAGATGCAATTAGAGGCAACAATAATAGACAAAAGGTGAATGTTTATTAATAAGCTTTAATATTTTATTAATATAAATGTAATAGTTTAATAGTTTATTAATATAAATTTATTAATAAGCAATTGAATAAATGTTTATTGTTTAATAATTATTCATTGAACATTAATAAATGTTCATTTCCAACATACTTTGGGTTAATTTTAATTAAGCAATACAGTAATTTTTAAACAATAGTTGAGTTAAATAAAACTACCCAGCAGGTTGGGCAAACATTTAACCCTACCGCTGGGTTAAAACAACCCAATTGCTGGGTTTGTCCATTTTCAACCCAGCTTGGGTTGTTTTTAACCCAGCATTTTTTAGAGTGTAGTGATGCCCTTACAAAAATTAAACATGGTTTCAATTTTATTCTACTAAAAAAAAAAAAAAGTCAACAAAACTAGATTACTTTTTTTTGAAGAAGAAAATATGCATTGCAACAGTTAATTCCGAGGTGTTACCAGGGTGTTGCCATGCAGTTGTTTTTTAGCCTGTTACACTCTAAAAAATGCTGGGTTAAAAACAACCCAAGTTGGGTTGAAAATGGACAAACCCAGCAACTGGGTTGTTTTAACCCAGCGGTAGGGTTACATGTTTGCCCAACCTGCTGGGTAGTTTTATTTAACTCAACTATTGTTTAAAAATGACTGTATTGCTTAATTAAAATGAACCCAAAGTATGTTGGAAATGAACATTTATTAATGTTCAATGAATAATTATTAAACAATAAACATTTATTCAATTGCTTATTAATAAATTTATATTAATAAACTATTAAACTATTAAATTTATATTAATAAAATATTAAAGCTTATTAATAAACATTCACCTTTTGTCTATTATTGTTGCCTCTAATTGCATCTGGTTTTTAATTTCCCAACTATTTTGGGTTCATTTTAAGCTAGCCATATAGCAATTTTTAAACAATAGTTGGTTTAAATAAAACTACCCAGCAGGTTGGGCAAACATTTAACCCAACCACTGGGTTAAAACAACCCAATCGCTGGGTTTGTCCATTTTCAACCCAACTTGGGTTGTTTTTAACCCAGCATTTTTTAGAGTGTACTATGTGGTTACTAGGGTGTCCTGGGTGGTTGCTTTTAGCTGAAGAGCTGATCGCTTAATATGAGATTTAAGTAGCACAAACAAGGACCAAATTTGAATATTTAGGGCTAGTGTTTGTTCAAATCACTAACACCAAGCATGAGCAATAATAAAAAATGATGCTTCACTAATGACAAGAATGCTGCTTATACAGTTTATTGTTACTATGAAATAAAAATATTTGTTTAATAGTAACATTAACTGGTAGGCTATATTAGAGAAATTATAATTGACATGGTTAAATATTTGTAAGGGTAAGAGAAAACAGAAAGCAATAGAGACTAAAAAGAGAGAGAGAACAGTGATGTGCGCATTCCTTCCCATCTTATTAAAGTGCCCATGTTTGATCTTCATTGGTGTGTGTTTGAATGAATGTGATTAAGTTAGTGCTGAAATGTCATTTAAATGTGGACCAAGAAAAGTAAGTGAGTCTGTAGTCCATTACTGAGCAGAAAAACAAGCAATAAACAACAAAGCTGTTACAGTGCCTCAGAGCCATACAAACTACTCCATTCAACAAATTAAGGTTAAAATCTTTGTCCTACAAAATAGAACTGAACTTTTTGGATTATAAATACTGGATCACTTTACAGATTGCGTATATCAACTAAAACATACGTAAAGCAATCTTTAGCTAATATAAAAGAAACCACATCCACAAAATAAGCTATTTAGTTGACAAATGAGAGCATAAATTAATCATAAACTAAGTCCATCAGCCATAGATGGATAATGGCCCGGTTTCACAGACAGGTCTTAGACCAAGGCTCTTCAAGTAGTTTCATTCGAGGGCCGGATTATCAAATCAAAAAGTTGAGGTGGGCCGGGAGGGGGAGGTCTTATTGGTAAAAATTATTTTATTAATTATTAGGCTTAAATGAAAATATTCTCACGGTGAGACTTAGTAACCACAGGTAAAACCATACATGGCTACTCACTACCACTGTCAAATGATATTATATTATGACATGTTATATAGGTCTATAAAAAATGCCTAAACACAGGTACAAACTACACCTTAACAAAGACATGAGTTATATATTCCTCTACCCACCTAATAAATATTGCAATATAAATGGCTATAACATTGATTTCAAAATAAATATTCCACATTTCCACAAACCGTGGTAATTTACTACAGTTTATTCATGATAAAAGATTGTGTGCTAGTGTGGTGATTTTGGGATTTAAAAGTCTTCTAACTTCATTCATGGCACGTTTCTCCTGTTTTCCTCATCAGTCCTGTTGGGAATGTTGGCTGTTTCATCTGATTTAAAACTAGTTTAATCATCGAGCGATTTGTAGTTTGTAACCGAGAGGTGTGTGTCGATTTGAAACGCTAATCTCACTTGATGTTGCAACACTGTTTAATAATGGTGACCAGGAATAAACACAGCTCCTTTAAGCTTTCGTTCCGTTATCCACTGGGCCGTGCTGCGTAGTTCAAAGTAAACTAGTGAAACGCCTGAAAACAGCGTATTTTTGTTCTGTATTTGTTGTTACTGACCGTGAAACAACTTAAGATGATTCAGAAACAGAGCGGCCCGAATGAATCCAGATCATTTCAGATCATTATGCATGCGCGTTTGGCCAATTCACGGAAAATAAAGTTGACAGAAATACGGGACACATAATAACTGCTGAAATATTCGCACGGAAAATGTTTCTCAGGTCAGTCGGAGGAGCGTGCATGGTACGAACAAGTGCGTATATAGCCGTACAGTTGCAGGCGTCACTGCTGCCACGTATCTAACCAAATTTAGCCGTACCACCAGGAAAAGAGGAGGAGGGAGACTGAGGTGCCACGGGCCGGATGAAGATGATTGGCGGGCCGGATTTGGCCCGCAGATGATTGGCGGACCTTAGCCATTAGGGCATTTAAGATTTGGCTAGAAAAAAACCTGGTGTGCAGGCCAATGGCCATATTTTAAGTTCAGAGAGTTGCTTTCAGTTAAAAAAGCCCAAACAGCATTTTACTGGCTTAAAGGGATAGTTCACCCAAAAAGATTATGTTTAGCTTACCCCCAGCATCCAAGATTAGACTTTACCTAGAACACACATAGATATTTTCCATTAGGTAAAATAATGCTAGTGGATGGGAACTTCTTTAAGTAAATAAAACTTCTAGACAAGTCCAAATTATCCTGCGGCTCGTACGAACATTGATGTCCTAAGACACGAAAGACGATTTGTGCGAGAAACCGAACAGTATTTATATCATTTTTTACCTCTAATACACCACTATGTCCAACTGCATTCAACTCGATTCGTTTGGTCATCGCGCTCTAACTGGTCGCGCATATACTTCAATGAGAGCGAGCATCTGCCGCTGTCAGAGCGCGATCAGACCTCACTAACGAGTGCTGCACGCGGTTGACATAGTGGTGTATTAGAGGTAAAAAAAATGATATAAATACTGTTCGGTTTCTCGCACAAATCGATCGTTTCGTGTCTTAGGACATCAATGTGTCGTCACGACCGCAGGGTTTAATTTCAGGATTTGTTTCAGTTTTATTTAAAAAAGCCCATCCAACATTATTTGATGACAGACGGCGGTTGGATTAAAAATTATTTGTGTTCTCTGAAGAAATAGTCACCTACATCTTGATGCGCTAAGCAGATAAACATCAAATTTTCATTTTTGGGTGAACTATCCCTTTAGCCTTGTCTGTGAAACCGGGGGAATATGTCATTGTGTGCTGGTTTTAAAATTGTCCACTTTAAAGCTATGTTGTTATTGTTAACTAAAACTCAAACTATAAAAACAGTTTGAAATAAAATTAAATATAAATATTAGATGAAAAACAAACAAAAATTAGAAATGTCGTAATAACTTTAATGCTGAAGCACTAAAATGACTAAAACAGAAAAATATATATTAAAGCTATATATAAATTAGGGCGATTAATTCAAAATTCTTAATGCGTTCAAATAATTGAATGCAAATAAATTACAGAAGCGTGCAAAATGGGATATGGATTGCAATCAAGGTAAACGATTGCAGTGACGTACAGGAGTCGTACAGTAAGCAGGCGTGAGTCCGTTATTATTGATGGACAAATAAGTGGTCCTGTTTTTTATCTACAGACAGCCCTAATAAAAATATTAAAATTAACAAACTAATAAAAATTACAAAAGCACATAAAATTGCTAAAACTACCTCCTAATTCAAAATATGAATAAATAGTATAACAGTGTATAAATAATACTAAAACAACCCTGCTTTAAAGCACATTACATCTCCTGAAATAAAAAATGGGAATGCTTGTGCGAAAAGATCTCCTTTGTATCGGTCAAAGAAACAAAAATTACTCCATGAATCTTTTAAATATACAGCTGAAGGATTACTCTGACAATATGAAGGAATGGTTTTAAAATATGTAAATATGAACTAGTTTTGAAATGTCTCGGCATGAACTAGTTTCAAGATTCAGAAGTTTGTTAGATTTACAACCTCTAAATCAAAGGACAAGTGGAAAAGCTCAAACAAGCTCATCAGCCTACATTACTTTAGCATGTCTAGCTTTGAAGATACACTTGAAAAGATTTTTTTTGTTTTTTACAACTTCAAACGTGTGTGTGTGTGTGTGTGTGTGTTTGCAAGATTTGGTCTCTTCCGTTGAGGGCAATGTATGATCTGGGGATATGTTTGTAGGTGTGTGTTTCTCAGAGAAAATTTTTGAGCACTCACTCGTGTATGTGTGTGTGTGTTTGCTGTATCATCTTGCTGACTGGGGTGATGCTTCTCATGAGTAATGCTGTCTCACACACACACACACACACACACACACACACACACACACACACACACACACACACACACACACACACACACACACACTCTTACACTATTAATAATGCAAAGGTACTTTTTGGCATTGTACTTAACTATATTTTGTAGAAAAAAGCAAGAAGAAACAAGCTAAACCTGACAAAACCCTTTGAGGATTTAAAAATGCTTTAAAATATATAAATTTTAAAATATATAAAATTATAATGACTAAAAGTTCAAAAAGTTGAACCCAAAAAGGGTTTGGGTTAGTTTGTCATAATAATATTTATCTAATTGCTCTCAATTTAAACTAATTGCTTTAAAAAATACATATTAATGTGAAATGGCGGCAAAATAAAATTTGAATTTTCTTTACTTGAGAGATTTTTCTATCAAATATTGATATGCACTTAATCACGAATACTTCAAATGTTTACTCTGCATACAGTATGATTTGATATGACAGCCCTAATAAAGGTCTATGGTTCACATGTAGAGTGTAAAGTAGATGTGTATGTGTGTAAACAAGAAGAAAAAAAAAAAGAGAGAGACAAAGAAAGAGAGTGTGTGTTTGTTTGGAGTGTGAGTACAAGTTTAAAGATTGGTGCATGTGTCTTCAAGCGCTTTTAAGGAAGATGCTTCAGAATCCAGCGGTGGGAAAGAGTACCTTCATTCTCAATCGTGTCGACTGCATCATTGACCAGCCGAATTACCGTCACTATGGAAGCTTGGAAAGAGAAAGCAATGAAGACCAGTCAGAAACTTTCACACACACATACACACACACGCACACACACACACACACACACACACACAGGAGAACCAAACGAACCCACAGACTAATCAAACCGAAGAATCAACTCCACAATATCTGTAACACTGTTGGTCCACTGCAGAAGCTTCTGTGCCCTGATTGGCTGCTGATGAATTTAGCTGTGACCAATGAAAGGCAAGCATGGCATCATTCCAGCGAATCTGAGGAGAGATGGTGGTGATGTGACCAACACACAAATTCACATCCGCACTTGCTTCATTCAAATCAAATCAGAATAATCGTATTTACAAGATTAGAGTAAATTAGAGTCACTACAATGTCATATTTAACGTGAAACTATTTATTTTATTTTTTTTTTATTTTTATTTTTTTGCCGATGTCAATTAAAGAACCTTGGTGAAAAAAAAAGATTGGTAGAGACAGATAAAACAGACCAATATTTTTGTGGTAAACATAACTTGACAATACATGAATGTTTTATTCTACAATGTAAATTACACACACCAATACTGAAAACGCACATTTTGAAAACTTATCGTTATTTGACATAACTCGTTATATCGAGATATTAAGTCATTATTTTGACATAACAAATCATTATTTCGTCATAAGTCGTTATTCTGACATAACTCCTTTTATCGAGATATTAAGTCATTATTTTGACATAATAAATTGTTATTTCGTCATAAGCCGTTATTCCGACATAACTCCTTATATCGAGATATTAAGTCATTATTTCGACATTAGTTGTTTTTTCAACAAAATGTCTCGTTATTTCGACATCATAACATTATTTCGAGATATTAAGTCATTATTTCGACATAATATCTCATTATTTCAACATAAGTCGTAATTTCGACATAAGTAGTTATTTCAACATCTTATTTCAACATAAGTCGTTATTTCGACATGAGTTGTTATTTTGACATATCTCGTTATTTCTAAATATTAAGTTGTTATTTCAACATCTCGTTATTTTGACATAAATCGTTATTTTGACATCTTATTTCAACATTAGTTGTTATTTCAACATGAGTTATTTCGACATATCTCGTTATTTCAACAAGTCGTTATTTCGACATAACTTGTTATTTCAACAAAATGTCTCGTTATTTCGACATCATAACATTATTTCGAGATATTAAGCCGTTATTCCGACATAACTCCTTATATCGAGATATTAAGTCATTATTTCGACATTAGTTGTTTTTTCAACAAAATGTCTCGTTATTTCGACATCATAACATTATTTCGAGATATTAAGTCATTATTTCGACATAATATCTCATTATTTCAACATAAGTCGTAATTTCGACATAAGTAGTTATTTCAACATCTTATTTCAACATAAGTCGTTATTTCGACATGAGTTGTTATTTCGACATATCTCGTTATTTCGAAATATTAAGTTGTTATTTCAACATCTCGTCATTTTGACATAAATCGTTATTTTGACATATCTTATTTCAACATTAGTTGTTATTTCAACATGAGTTATTTCGACATATCTCGTTATTTCAACAAGTCGTTATTTCGACATAACTTGTTATTTCAACAAAATGTCTCGTTATTTCGACATCATAACATTATTTTGAGATATTAAGTCATTATTTCGACATAATATCTCATTATTTCAACATAAGTTGTAATTTCGACATAAGTAGTTATTTCAACATATCTTATTTCAACATAAGTCGTTATTTCGACATGAGTTGTTATTTCGACATAATATCTCGTTATTTCTAAATATTAAGTTGTTATTTCAACATCTCGTTATTTTGACATAAATCGTTATTTTGACATATCTTATTTCAACATTAGTTCTTATTTCAACATGAGTTATTTCGACATAATATCTCGTTATTTCAACATAACTCGTTATTTCGAAATATTAAGTCGTTATTTCAACATATCTCGTTATTTCAACATAACTCGTTATTTCGAAATATTAAGTCGTTATTTCAACATAATATCTCGTTATTTTGACATAAGTCGTTATTTCAAAATATTAAATCGTTATTTCAACAGAATAACTCGTTATAACAGTATATATCAAGTGTAACAGAAGTTGTGCGAAATTCAACGTCTTCAGTGACGCAGCAGTAACGTGTCGGCTCGCAGTCCTGGCTTTTACCGCGATCGCTGTGGGTTTGAATCTGCCTTTTGCCGAGCTCACTATTTTCCCATCACATATCACATCAGAAAGGCATTTATTTTCAATAAAGATGAAAATAATGTTCTAAAAGTGGAAATAAACTGCCCAACGAGTCTTTAATAATATTAAAAGTATTTATTGGGTAGCAGGGGCGGCGGCAGAGAATTCTGAACGCAGGTGCTGGGGAGAGCTGGGCAATTACTTGTAAATATGCGCAAAAACGTTTTTTTTAATATGAATAATAAAATAAACACACACAGACACACACACACCTCCAACAACCAATCTGACCTAAAACATTCACTACATTTACAAAATGATGATGAGGATGACTGTATGAAGAGTCCTGAAGAAAGACGCATGTTGTTTTATATTTTCTCAATGAGTAGGAACATCAGTAAACACACACACACACGCACACACGCACACACGCACACACACACACACACACACACACACACACACACACACACACACACACACACACAGGATCTTACCGTTATCATCACAGGAATCAGACTGAAAGGAGCTCAGTGATTGGACCTCTGAGTTGCTGCCCTTGTTACTGCCAGAGAAACATGTGACCTCTTCTAGCAAATCCACTTTACCTAAACACAAAAATTAGGATGTCAACCAATTACAACCTCCATAACTTTCAATAAACACACACACGGTTTAGTCACAGCTGTGGGCCAATCTCCATGCCATTCCAAGTCCCTTCTCTGATGTTTGCCTTTTAATTTCTTTCTTTTCCAGGACATTTTTTTCCTTTGATCTTTCCTTTAACAGTGTCATGGAAACGGATGCTTATAACAGCTGAATATAATTGTCTCACTTTGCATTTCACAGGTGGAGATTTTTAAGACCTAAGAGGGTTTTAATGGAGGACACCACAAACCACAAGGAAATGAAAAATGGAGTAATTATAAGCGGTAAAAAGCCTCAGAGGATTCAGATGGGGGAGAATTTAATGCCAGAGGGAGAAGGGCTTTTGCCATCAGCTTCTCCTCTGAATGGACCCCATATACATACTTCCATAACCGCTTTTCTCTCAGTGTTTATCGATGTAAAGATTTATGTCTTTTAAGGACATTTTTTGTTTTTACTAGGACTTTTCTCTTTGTTTTTACTCTCAAAAGCACTCCCATGAGCCGTTCACAGATCGCCTGATGAATAATGCACATAAAAAAGGCAAGAGATAGATAAAAATGCCAGTTATCTGATTATTGGTCCTTCAGGATATAAAGTTATGTTATGTTTTAAAAGAATTTAATACTTTTATGCAGCAAGGATGCATTAAATTGATCAAAAGTGACAGTAAAGACATTTAGAATGTTACAAACTTCTCTATTTCAAATAAATCTTGTTCTTTTGAACTTTCTATTCATCAAAGAATAAAAAAAAATGTTTCCACAAAAATATTATGCAGCAAATCATCATATTAGAATGATTTCTGAATGTTCATGTGACACTGAAGACTGGAGTAATGATGCTGAAAATTTAGCTTTGATCATAGGAATACATTAGTTTAAAATACATTAAAATACAAAGCAGTTACTTAAATTGTACTAATTTTTCATAATACTACTGTTTTTACTGTATTTTTGAGAGCAAGAGGCTTCTTTCAAAAACATCGTACAGACCCCAAACATTTGTGTGTATTTAAAAGTTTTGTTTGAGATGGTTTGGGGTATTATTAATAACGGTTTCAGTTAAGATAAAAGTTGAATTCATTCCTAATAAAGATCTGTCCGAGGAACAGGAGAGATACTGTCTCACTCCGTCATCAGCTGGAGAGTAACAAGCTTTATCTCAAAGAAATATTCCAAACTACATCTGCTGTAAGTCACCTTGGATAAGAAATGAAAACAAAACAAAAACAACAAAAGAAAACAAACAAAAAGGCACTGAAAAAACACTGTGAGAGAATACAAAAATAAAAATAAAAATACATTTAAACAAAATACAAAAAGAAACAGAATATATAATATATATACACATTATTCCAGTCTTCAGTGTCACATGATTCTTCAGAAATCATTCTAATATGATCATTTGCTGCGCAAGAAACATTTCTGATTATTATCAATGTTGGAAACAGTTGTGCTGCTTCATCAGAATTCTTTGATGAATATAAAGTTCAAATGAACAGCATTTATTTTCAGCAATTTATTTAATGCATTTATTTCAGCATTTATATAAAATGCCATTGCTGAATCAAAGCATTAATTTCTTTCTTTTTATTTTAGTATTTATTTATTTTTTTTAAATATTACTTAACCCAAAATTTTGAATTGCAGTGTATCATGATTTCCACAAAAAAAAAAAAAAAAAAAAAAAAAAAAAATCACAATATTACTGTTTTACTGTATTTTTGATTAAATAAAGCCTTGGTGAGCAAAATATACATAAAATATACAGAAATATGTAGTGTGCGAATACTGAACTGAGATCTCTTTCCTGTCTTCTTGCACTTGAATGGGCAAATACACACAAAATTATATCAAAACAACCAAATAATACAGTCGATTATGGGACAGAAAAGGCATGTGTAACAGTATATTGGATCTGTGTAGCTCTTAAAGTGACAGCAGCCTAATAAACCTGCTGCCGCCTGTGTCATTAATGTTAATCAAACAACAAAATAATAATACTATAATAAGTATTCATCTATATTTAATTAGTAAAAAGAAAACTATGCAGTGTTATTTTATTTTTGATTATATTTGATTTCAGTTTCGGTACCTGAACTTTGTTCAGTTGTATTTATTTGTGCTATTGCTAATTTGTTTATTTTATTACTGGCGGTTTACCTGTCTTAATCATGTTTGACATTTATATTAGTAAATCTAGCTGTTTTTGCTGTTGCATATTTGTTAAAGCCATAGGAGCACGTTCCTCATGTAAGTGTTCTTCAGGCTGTTGATTTTTGTTCATGGTTTTCAGCTGCAACAGAATGTTTCGATAAGAAATGGGGATTGATAAGAATCTGAATCACTAAAAACCCAATATTGATACCCAACCCTAAATATAATGAGCTAAAATAATAAATAATAAATTAATAAACAAGAGGCAATGGATGTGTAGAACTTTAACAACATACATTCCAATTCTGCAGAGTTCTGCTGATTCCGCATGGGTCTAGTTATAGGATTACAGCTCTATTTTCAAATGAAGTGACTTTTGATTTGGTTTACAAAAAGCAACATTAAATAAACCATTAATTGAAAGCTTTTACTACTTAAAACTGTTTCCACCTGCAGTTAGGTTTTCCATTTTTTGCTGTAACCTTAATATGAAAGCATAAATTGATGTTTACCGAAAACACCATTAACAAAGAAGAACTTAGGCAGTGCGAAGCTGCAGGTGGAAACAGTTTCAACAAATACAAGCTTTGCTTGTGCCTAAACTGTCACAGCAGGAAACAGAGCTGAGAAGATAAAAGTGCAAAGCTCTGCCATTACATATACTGATAACACGAAATCTGGCAGCAGGTTTTGTTATCTACGCTGAAAACAGTCATAGGTCGCCTTACCATCAATGCATCGGCATACAGTTTGAATGCTGTGGTGTTCTTAGTGTTGGTGTATTTGGGTTCATTAAGAATCTGAATATCAAAATGTGCATGGCAAAAAGCTCAGGGGTGTTACTGAGATATGAGTGTATGTGTGTGTGAGTGTGTGTGTGTGGAACGGCAGAGATCTCTGCCAATCTCTGATCTGTGTGAGGTTAAATGCAGTTAAATGCAGCATTTAAATAAAACATGTTAAGGGAAAGATGGATTTTTCACAGTTGGCAGGCATTAACTGATCAAAGCGTCTGATAAATTCACACTGGCAAACATAGAAACAGGCATAAACATATGCATACAAACACACCCGACTATGTGAGATATGCGGAGAGGAGTTGCATGATTTTGCCTGGAGCGAGATATGTTTTTTTTTTTTTTAATCAGAGGGTCAGTGCATCAATTATAATACACATTAACATCCATAGCGCAACTGATGTCAGCAATAATTCACAGACTATCAGCAGCGTAAATAAAAGAAAGATGGAATTTGTGCAATATTATTGGAAAGAAAACAATCAAACATACAAAAAGTTTAGTAAAAATGAATAATGAATGAGCATGATGATTTGAAACAACAACAACAACAACAACAACAATATAATAATAGTAAGAGTATATTTTGATATTTTAAATTTGGTGTTTTTTTTTTAATTGATACATGCAAAAATGTATTTAAAATTTAGAATTTGTACATGCAGCATTACTATCATTCGTCTGCTATTTGACATACTAATTTTTATTCATATGATATTATTATTATTATTATATTGATAAATATGTTTAATTTAAAGGTCCCGTTTTTCGTGGTTTTCTGAAGCTTTGATTGTGTTTATAGTGTGCAATATAACATGTGTTCATGTTTCGCGTGTAAAAAAACACAGTATTTTTCACATAATTTACTTATATGTATACCGCTGTTTCCACTGTCATAAAAACGGGCTGATGACTTCCTTGTTCTATGAAGTCCCTCCTTCAGAAATACGTAATGAGTTCTGATTGTGCCAGCGGTTCCTGTGTTGTGATTCGACAGCAGTTTAGCGCTCCTTGCCCGGAAAGGTCACGCCTCTTACCATAACGTGGAGATGCACGCGCTCAGTGTTATTGTAAACATGTCTTTAATTTCACCCTATCAATTTGAGCCGGAATCAGACCCGGTGATTGGACTGCGGGATGAAAATAACAGCGTTTCGACGACATGGCGACAAACACACTCTACAAACGCAACTCTTGTGTATTCCTGTGGGCGGAGGTTAGTCAAAAAACTGTTTTAGTGACGTCATTAAAGAAGGAAGTAGAGGGATGTAGTCCAAACTGGCCGTTCGATGTAGGCGACTTCTGTTAAATAAAATATCTCGCTTGGCATTGAACTTTGAGCTTTAAAATTTTACAGATTTTATTTATACTCTAACAACAACATTACACACTAACTAAAGTTTGAAACATGGGATCACGAAGAACGGGACCTTTAAAGCTGCAGTCCGCGATTTTTCCTCTTTGTCACCATCTCTTGTTTGAAGCCTGCAATTGCAGTCATATGCGGAACAGTTTTCTGCCTCGGCACAGCTCGTCAGCGCAGATGAATCTAATGCTTGCTGTCAGTCACCGCACCGGTGTGGATACTGAACTTCAGAATCACAGATTCTACGTCTTTAAAGTACACTGTGTGCAGAATTATTAGGCAAGCTGATTTTCTGATCATATTTTTTTTCCAAGCACATTTTACCAATTCCAATCCACATCAATCTTAATAACTACTATTAATATTGTTTTTAATCATTTATAAGTGATATATAATTGTTCATGAAGGCTGGAAATGAAAAATGCCTTATATTCAGGTGTGCAGAATTATTAGGCAGGTTTGCTTTTACAGGCAAAATGAGCCAAAAAAAGAGATTTAACTCAGACTGAAAAGTCAAAAATTATTAAATACTCACGAGAAGGACGCAATACTAATGCAATACTAGAAATTGCAAAGTTAAAGCATGACCAAGGAAAGCAAAATGCTCATGGGGTCAGCGGGGTCATACAAAATCAGGTGGAAAAGAAAAGACACATGTTAACTGCAAAAGAGTTAAGAATTAAGGTGAAGAGTTAAGTGTGAAACCATCAGGAACCCTTTAGTCTCCAGCGCCACCATTTTCCAGAACTGCAGCCTACCTGGAGTCTCCAGAAGTGCAAGGTGTCAGGATCTCAGAGACTTAGGTTAGCTAAAGAATCCTAAAAAATGACCCGCTCTTAATAATAATCACAAGCTGAAATGTTGTGAAATACATGAAGACTGGGTTTTTATAGGCTTTATAGACAGACAGCTTGAGAGTGACTCCTGAAGGACCAGCACCACATCCTCTTGTACCACTGTTTGAAGAATTTATCTTCCAAAATCTGGCAGTAAGGTGTGGGAGTTTACTTTTAGTCCCTCTCTTATCCTGAAATGTCCGTCTTGCAGAGATGGACTAAAAATGATCTTCCAAAACTTACTGCCAGATTCTGGAAGATAAATTCTTCAAACAGTGGTAAAAGAGGATGTGGTGCTGGTCCTTCAGGAGTCACTCTCAATCTGTCTGTCTATAAGGCCTATAAAAACCCAGTCTTCATGTATTTTATAACACTTCAGCTTGTGATTCTTATTAAGAGCGGGTCATTTTTTAGGATTCTTTAGCTAACCTAACTAAGTCTCTGAGACACCTTGCACTTCTGGAGACTCCAGGTAGGTTGCAGTTCTGGAAAATGGTGGCGCTGGAGACTAAAAGGTTCCTGACGGTTTCACACTTAACTCTTCACCTTAATTCTTAACTCTTTTGCAGTTAACATGTGTCTTTTCTTTTCCACCTGTTTTTGTATGACCCCGCTGACCCAATGAGCATTTTGCTGTCCATTGGTCATGCTTTAACTTTGCAATTTCTAGTATTGCATTAGTATTGCGTCCTTCTCGTGAGTATTTAATCATTTTTGACTTTTCAGTCTAAGTTAAATCTCTTTTTTGGCTCATTTTGCCTGTAAAAGCAAACCTGCCTAATAATTCTGCACACCTGAATATAAGGCATTTTTCATTTCCAGCCTTCATGAACAATTATATATCACTTATAAATGATTAAAAACATTATTAATAGTAGTTATTAAGATTGATGTGGATTGAAATTGGTAAAATGTGTTTGGAAAAAATATATGATCAGAAAGTTAGCTTGCCTAATAATTCTGCACACAGTGTATGACCAATATAAGAATTTTCACTGGAAGATATCATCTGAACAAGTAAGTAACATGTCTGCCACTTTTGTGGAAAAAAGCATTAGGCCTACAATAAATCGCGCTGCCAATGATGATTAAATCTAACGATCGCTTAGCTCGGATCATGCCAAACCGTGCAAATTATTATTACTGTTATACTTTGCTCTCAAATTGTTAATGTTAACAACATCAGCATTGCGTGACTGTGTATTTAGTGTGTATTAGCGTTACCTGTAGATTTCAATTTCTGTAGCCACTCCACAGTCCAAAGTCTTTTGCTTTTTGACTACGAGTGAATCTCCAGTTGTCACTGATGATTGTCATTTGGAGCTTTCTGGATTACAATCCGCCATTAAAATGATAAATTTAATTATTTCAGCTGCTGTGAGAACAGGCTATAAATGATCCGCTACCGGCAGCATCCTCACATGATAAAACCGATTAGCCTGGACTGGACTCCTTCCTTTCTGTTTACGGACGTGACGTAATGACGCACAGACAAACTGTTCAGATTTCCCGCGGAAATCCACCAGGTCGCTCTTATTATAAAACATTATTACAAGCTTACTGTTGTGAATCGGGCTAAGATAATGAGATAGTTTTGAACACTGGCTGGTTATGTAGTTGTTCAACAATTGTTTTTTGGATAATTTTTAACCAAAAGAAGTTACGGACTGCAGCTTTAAGAAAAGAAAGGTAGAATTTGGGAAATATTACTGGAAAGAAAAAAAAAACATATAAAAAGTTTTGTGAAAATGAAAGATAAAGATGAATTTAAAATGACATACTACTACTAACTAACGAACTACCTAACTATAAAATAATAAAATATATATATATTTTTTTTTAAGTTTGAATATACATGCACAATTATTATCATTCTTCTTCTATTAATATTCCAATCATATAATATATTATACCAAAATTATATTTATAAATAAATATATTTTCACATCAAATACTTTGATTCACACACAAATACAACACGGATATTACAGATATCTCTCTCACCCTCATCTTCCCAGGGGCTCTTCCGTAGGGAATCACAGTCAGACCGGCACGGCGAAACAGGCGGCAAATTGGGCGCAACGCTGCACACCACCACGCCCCTCCGGTTGGTTCCGCCCAGTATCCGTGGCGACTCTGACGGATGGAAAGTGCTCATTTCCGTCAGCTCTGGGCCTCGGCCGTCCCCTGGCCTCTTCTCCAGAGTTCCCCGAGGGTCTCCGGGGAAACACGGCGTGTACGCCATCGGCCTGACGGGGACCTGAGGCGGGCCGGTCAGGCTTCCTTCTGTGTACAGGCTGATGGGCTCTCCAATGGCACAGCGCAGCGGCGGGTAGTGCCCACCGTTGGCTTTGTGCAGCAGGGCGGCCGTAGCCGGATCCTGAACCATGGAGAGGTTATTCCGGGAATAGCTCTTCTGGAATACCTTCTTCCGGAAGGCGATGAAGAGAAGGATGAGAGTGAGGATGAGGAAGAGAACGACAGCGATGCCAATAAGCTCCTCCTTCCCGACGTAGGCGTGGCCTGCCTGCATGTCCGGAACTAACACCGGACGAACAGAACAAGCGCTTCCCACGAAACCCGGCGTGCAGTTGCAGTAGAAGGATCCGAAAGTGTTGACGCACACACCGCCGTTCTCGCACAGCTCGCGTTCACATTCGTTCACGTCCTCTTCACACCTGCAGATGAAAAATAAACACTCAGTGGTTATTGTGGCCCACAGGATTTTTACTGCATCAGTTTAGTGTCCTTGGCTTGCTATAAAATTTATTGTGACTCTGCAGAAATGCATCAGTCTATAAAAAAAACTGACAGTGTGTCTGAAAGCAGGCATGATGGGATTAGCTTACAGCCTAAAGTAATCTGTCTATCTACACTGAAAGTGAAAATGCTGCAAGACAGCACACAATAAAGGCCAATCAGGACTTATTGTAGTTACACTTTTGGAGCTGGATTTTGGACCAGCAAGATTTGTCGGCGGTTAGAAAGTAAGCTAACTGTCACAGCTGGTTAGGACAAAAAAAAAAAAAAAAAAAAAATCAAAACAAAACAAAACAAAAACACTACTTTTGTTTCCACCATTTTTGGGAGCTAATTATCATATTTCAAAGACTCATTAAACACAAAGTGAAATCAAATGTGACCTTATTTACTTCCATAATAAATATTACAAGTTTCACTGCTTGATAAACAAGTTTTGAGGCAATTAAGGATGAGAAAACAATTATAATAATCCAGCATAAGTAAAATAATGTTAATGTATAATAATACTATAATATATAATAAAACTGTTGCCGCTTTCGGCGGTGGACAGGGGTCAGCATGGGCACCCTGACTGATCTGCAGATATGCAGTCCCATACGCAACAAACTGTGATGCACTGTGTATTCTGACACCTTTCTATCAGAACCAGAATTAACTTCTTGAACAATTTGAGCTACAGTAGCTCATCTGTTGGATTGGACCACACGGGCCAGCCTTCGCTCCCCACGTGCATCAATAAGCCTTGGCCGCCCATGACCCTGTCGCCGGTTTATCAATGTTCCTTCCTTGGACCACTTTTGATAGATACTGACCACTGCAGACCGGGAATACCCCACAAGAGCTGCAGTTTTGGAGATGCTCTGACCCAGTCGTCTAGCCATCACAATTTGGCCCTTGTCAAACTCACTCAAATCCTTATGCTTGCCCATTTTTCCTGCTTCTAACACATCAACTTTAAGGACAAAACATTCTGTTGCTGTCTAATATATCCCACCACTAACAGTTATTCACTTCACCTGTCAGTGGTCATAATGTTATGCCTGATCGATGTATATTATATATATATATATATATATGTACACACACACACCCCATACACTTGACTTGACCAAAGACACCCGGCAGGTGCAATGAAAGGCAGTGTTTAAAGTTTTCTAATGTCTGTTTGTATTCGCGTCAATAGTGCTAAACGACCGAATAAAA